>NC_064640.1:170686643-170994063 GCF_023864345.2 Schistocerca serialis cubense
CATAGTTTTGTGACAAATGTTCATAAGGATTCTTACGCTGATCAGATGGTTCATGATGAAATCATAGATTTTGCTCCTGATAGGGAAGTTTGAGACTGAACTCTACTGTGTGAAAATCGTACACTTACAGATGTATTGTACATAACTCAGTCGTTTGAAGTTTCGTGGGCTGTAGGTAGATAGAAGCCTAGTCTGAAGTTTCAGAAGATAGCTCCTCTCATCCCTCCCAGCTTTCAGTCAGTTTGCAAGGGGACAGAGATGCTATTGCAGCAGTCCAGCAGATGTCTCAGCATTGTATAGGTAATCAACATTCGCGACAACAACTGTCCACATTAAAACAGTGACAGCCTCATACTCTGCTGCCTTCATGTCCATACTGCTTCATTCAACACAAACAGACTGTGTGCCTCAAGTGTTGGCCAATATATAATAGGTGCCCTACGGAAGGACACATTGCTCTTCTGTATGTAGCTCCTTTCCAAAACCTGACTGAGGATGAAATGAATGTGGATGTGAACAGAGTGTCAGCATTGACTGTGTCTCAAGCAAGTTATACATTGAAGTGCATGCATTTAACACATCACTGAGAATGGAGGTGGACATGGGTGCAGGAGTAACATTGGTGAATTAGTTGACTTATGTGGATTTCGGTTCTCCCTCTCTGACTCCAGTGTCACAGAGGCTCGTGGGTTATAACAAACAGATTCCCATTCTTGAACAGTCTTCTGCACCTGTGACTTACAAGGCTGTGGTTCGTTGATTAACATTCCTAGTTGTGGGTGATGCTTACACTGAAAATCTGTCTGGTTTGGACACTTTTAAACTGTTTGGATTCTCCATTGATGAAGAAGTGCATTTGGCTTCTGATCAAACTCCATATCAACAGTTAGATACACTCTGTGTCAAATTTTCCTCCCCATTTTCTCCAGGACTGGGTCATGCAACAGAACTTCAGCCTCATATTACAGTGAAACTGCCTGCCTGCCCCTGTTTTTTCCAGGCACACTGGTACTGGTAACTTTTTGGGATCAACCAAAGGCAGAATCAGATCAGCTTCAATGCCTTGATGTTATTCAACCGATTTCTTCGAGTGGGTTGTCAGCACCACTGGTTCTAGTCAAAAAATGTGTCGGTAAATTACATGTCTGGGGCGATTTAAAAAAAAATCTATTAATGCACAGTCAATCATTGATACCTATCCTTTGCCACACACTGATGAGCTTGAAACACAATTATCAGGGGTCATTATTATTCAAAAATCAACTTGGCAGAGATATATTTGCAGTTGCCACTCAACGAGGGGTGTAAACACCTCCTAGCTATAAATACACAATTTGGGCTTTATCAGCAGTAGCATTTGCTTTTTGGTGTGGTAAGCAAACCAGCTATTTTTCAGCATTTTTCAGAGCAACTTATTGCATCAGTTCCAGGCTGCATCAACTATTTAGATGATATAGTAGAGCCTAGTGCCTCTACAGAGGAACATCTGCAGAACGTTCTTGCACTTTGTTTTTTTATTTTTTTTTTATTTTTTTACAGTCTGTAAGGTTAAAACAAAATTTGAACATGACACAGTTTTTTCAACCATCCATTATTTACTTGGGGTTTGGAGTGTCATGTGTTGGCATTACAGCACTGCTCCAGCATGTTGATGCTGTTGCCACACCCCACATCTGTCAAGGAATTACAGGCATTTTTAGGCAAAATTGCATACTACCACAAATTCATATCACATGCTGCCACTGTGGCACAACCACTCCATTCATTATTATACAAAAATGTTCCCTTCAACTGGTCTTCAGCTTGTGACTGAGCATTGAAGTGTTTGAAATCTAAATTGCTGTTGGCCCCTTGTTTGGTCACTTTCAGCTGGGCTAGCAACTTGTGTTAGTGACAGTCACACATCAGTTTGGCCTCAGCACCATCTTTGCTCATTAGTATGCAGCTGGTTCTGAACGTCCTATTGCATATGCCTCAAAATCCTTAAATGCAGTGTAACAGTATTATTCTCAGATAGAGAAAGAGGTTTTGGTAATTATCTATGCTCTAATAAAATTTTATGCTTTTCTATAAAGGTCTAAATTTTGCTTGATCACAGACCACAAACCATTGGTGTGTCTTTTTTTTTAACCTTTCAGTATCCTTGCCAGACAAAGCTGCACATTGCTTACAGCTGTGGGTTCTTTTCCTGTCACAGTACAATTATGAGGTACATTTTCGGCCTGTGATGCACAGGTAAATGCTGATGCCTTATCGTATTTGCTAGTTGGTCCAGATCTAGAGTTTGATAAAGAGAAATTAATTCGTTTTCATTTAGATGTGGAAGCACAAAATGTTGTTGATGGCTTTTCTATTACTAATACTAAAATTGCAGCTGCAGTAATCATGGATCCTGTTTTAAATAAAGTTGTTTCTTTTGTGCAACACAGCTGCCCAGATAAATGTCCAAGCCATGGTTCTCATCTTTTGAGAAATTATTTTGCACTTTTGCACTACAAAATCATCTTTCTGTTTGGCACAGAGTGCTGCTGTTAGCTACAGAGAGCACCGCTCCTTGGGTTGTAGTCCCGTTCGCCATTTGGCTTGAGGTTATGCGTTTATTACATGTGAACCACTGGGGTATGTCATGTACAAAAGTGTTAGCATGCAGACATGTTTTTTTGGCCACGAATTGACAGGGAAATAGCGTGAGTTGTTGCATTCTACCGACAGTGTGCCGCACATCAGGCAGCTGCCTGTGCTTCTTTGTCATAATTGTTGGATCCACAGCAGCCTTATGAACAAATTCAGGTAGATTTTGCAGGAATGTTTTTGAATGTCTATTGGCTTCCTGTACCTGAAGATTATTCTAAGTTTCCATATGTCGTGTTGTCTGTCTGGCTCTGTGGAGGCAACAATTTCCACTTTGTCAAAAATTTTTGCAAGGGAAGGTCTTCCATTTACATTACTTACTGACAACAGCCTCCAGTTCATATCCTAGGAATATGAAGATTTTGGTCAAAAAAGTGGTGTTCACCATGTCACAGCTCCTCCTTTCCACCTTCAATTGAAGGGGGAAGCAGAACGACAAGTATAAACATTTAAGACTCAGATGAAAAAATATGTTTAGGATGTGTCACCAGAAATAGCTCTTGCCTGGTTCCTTAGCTCTTGTAGTTCACCCCTGTTGGCAATAGGAGTCTGGCAGACTTGTTGCACAGTCGTCAGCTGTGGACACTGTTACATCTGCTTCGGCCGACACCCGGCCATCTGCCGGCACTAGCATCACAGTCCTTCCAGCTTGGCATAACTGTTTGGGCTCACGAGTTTAGCCGCCGGCTGAAATGGGTGCCAGTGGTAATCGAGATTACCCATGGCCGATGCCTCTCCATCGTCTTCATGGCTGAGGGGAGGCCATCATGACACATCGACCAGCTACGGCCTCATGTGGTTGGCTGCGCACCCGGTGTGCCTCCAACACCCTCACGTCCTCCATCTGCCCGGCCGTCTCCTACTTCTCCACCGCCGGTGTCCACATTTTCACAACTGTCTCCTCTACTGTGGGTACCCCTTCAGCTGTCAGGGGCCACAGTGGGAACCTGGTTCCAACACTGTCACAGCCAATGCCTCAACTGCTGCCGGCTCCATCACAGCTGGCGTCACCCCTGTTAAGCTGCCATCACCGCAGCCTCCTTCCCTAGGGTTGGGCTTGGACATGGAAATGGATGCTGCACAAGTGTCATCTGTCTTGCCATATGGCCTCGCAGGTGGGGGCAGATGCCACACCAGTCCGCACTCGCACCACTTCTGACCCTACGCATCAGGTGTAGCACGTCACGTGACTCAACAACCTATGTCAACCACCGAAGAAATGGAAATGAGCACAGTGCTCACTTCTTCACAAAATAATAGGAGTGCTATAGCTATTAATTTTGTATGTGAGCCACTTCATATGTCACGTGTAAAGTTTATGGTCAATTCGGCCCCTAGAGGCCACCCAGCCTGCTATTACAACAGCAGTTGTTTGCCCAGCCTGCTGGTTGCACCCCCTTTCAGAACTAATGGATATATAGGCCAGACTGCAAGGCTCTGCTGGTCACTTGTGTACTGCTAATTGTATTGTTCCTTGTCTTTCATGTGTGTACTGTTTTAGCAATAAATTACAGTGTTCTTGGGTTAGAACGTGGTCCTATTGTTTCTATCCACCTGTGTTGGAAAGTTAATTACTGATATCAAATTGTAGGATCCAGTAATCCCATCAGAATCCTTTAGAAAATCTACACTGAAGTCACCACAGACGACTAACTGCTTGTTGCTGTTTGATGGACAGCACAGTAAGGAATCCAGATTCCTCATAAACAGTTCAAAATTTCCCTGTGGGGACCTACATACAGTTACAATTAAAAGTGAACTATTTTTCAGTATTAATAATGCACACACTTTTAGAGATTAGATTAAGTTTTTTCTTTTAACAGACTCAAAAATGAGATGATTCTTGTGGCTGCAGAAAGTACAACATAAAAAAATATAGAAAATTTGAATATAGTACTCCCTTCCTTGAGCATTTGTTAGAAGTTTGTCAAAATATGTGAGCACATTACAGTGCACTTGAACTGCTAATACTCACAGAAGTAATACACTGTAAGAATGAAACATAATTTCACAAAATACCTAATCTTAAGTGTTGTGACCAAATGCTGTCAAAACTGAAATCTAACAGATGTTTTTAGTTATATTGGCATAACAGTCCCTCTTAAGATATTCATCTATAGAGTAGAAGGAGTTGCCTATCAAAAAGTCTTCCAAACTCTGTTTAAACTGTGCTTTATCTGAAACCAGGTTTTAATGGTTGTTAGTAATTTATTGAGAATGTGTGTTCCTGAATATTGGCCCCCTTTTTAGAACACAGTAAGTGATTTTAGGTCTTTATGTAGACTGTTCTTATTACAAGTACTGATACTATGTGTTGAGCTATTCTTTGGAAATAGAGATATCTTACTTGCGACAAATTCAATTAAGGAATAAATATACTGAGCAGCAGTGGTTAGAATAACCATTTCCTTAAAAAGGGTTTCTATATGATGTTCTTGAATTTATACCAGACATGAGTCTTATTGCATGCTATTGCACAGTAAAAGCATTTTCTCAGTTTGACAAGTTACCCCAGAATACGATCCCATATGACATAACACACCAAAGAGCCAAAGAAACTGGTACACCTGCCTAACATCATGTAGGGCTGCCACGAGCACACAGAAGTGCCACAACATTACACAGCATGGACTGGACTAATGTCTGAAGTAGTGCTGGAGGGAATTGACACCATGAATCCTGCTGGACTGTTCATAAATCTGAAAGAGTACGAGGGGGTGAAGATCTCTTCTGCACAGCACCTTGCAACACATCCCAGATATGATCAATAAGGTTCATGTCTGGAGATTGGTTGGTTTGTGGGATTGACGGGACCAGACTACTAGGGCCATCGCTTGCTTTTTCCACGGACTTGAAACACCCACAAAGAATAAGAACAAACAATGGAGATGACAAGACACAACACAGGACAAGAAAGACACAGACAGAGACCAGAAAAAAGGAATTAAAATCACATCGAGTGTGACAGTGGTTGGCCGACCATAGAAACAAAAAATGAAAAGCCAACCACCAAGAAACGCACTAAAAACCCCAATCTAAAATCGTAGGCCAAAGGCCAGTCTCATGGGATTGAATTAACGCCTGGTACAGCCGTAGAAGGGTAGACCGATCAACACCCCAGCTGGTGTGACTCAAGCAACGAAGAGCATTAAGATGCCGCCAGCACGTCTGCTTAAGCTGCCGAATATGAGGGAGCCAAGTCAACCAGGTATCAAAAACCAATCCCAATGCGTTTCCAGCACAGCAAGAGGTTCGCCATTAAGTTAAAGCCGTGGCTCAGGGTGAACAGTGCGACACCGGCAGAAATGCATAATGCAAATCTTGGCAGCTGAAAACTGGAAGCCATGCGCTACAGCCCAAGACTGCGCCTTGCGGATAGCACCCTGCACCTGCCGTTCAGCAGCTGCAATCCCAGTGGAGCTAAAGTATAGGCAGAAGTCGTCAGCATACAAGGAAGCTGAGACAGACGTTCCCACCGCCGCAGCGAGCCCATTAATTGCAATTAAAAAGAGGCAGACACTTAAGACAGATCCTTGCGGTACCCCATTCTCCTGAATTTGGGAGGAACTATAGGAGGCCGCAACTTGCATGCGGAAGGAACAAAGCAACAGAAAATTTTGTATGAAAATCGGGAGCAGACCCTGAAGACCCCAACCACGAAGTGTAGCGAGGATGTGATGTCGCCATGTCATATCATATGCCATCCACATGTCAAAAAAGATGGTGACCAGATGCTGACAGCAGGCAAAGGCCATATGGATGGCAGACTCCAGGCACACCAGATTATCGGCGGCTGAGTGGCCCTTATGGAACCCACCCTGAGACGGAGCCAGAAGGCCCCGAGACTCAAGTAGCCAAATCAACCTCCGACTCACCATGCATTCGAGCAACTTGCAAAGAACGTTGGTGAGGCTAATGGGCGGTAGCTATCCACCTCCAGTGCATTCTTGCCAGGTTTCAACACGGGGATTACGATGCTTTCCCTCCATTGTGACGGGAACTCACCCTCAACCCAGATACAGTTGAAAAGCTCTAGGAGGCGGCGCTGGCAGTCCACCGAGAGGTGTTTGAGCATCTAACAGTGGATGCGATGTGGCCCAGGACCCGTATCAGAGCAAGTGGCTAGGGCACTTCGGAATTCCCACTTACTGAACAGAGCATTGTACGATTCAGGGTGACACATTTGAAATGACAGGCTCCGACATTCCAACCGCTCTTTCAGGGAGCGGAAGGCCAGTGGGTAATTCACAGAAGCGGAACTCTGAGCAAAATGCTCCGCTAAGCAGTTTGCAATTGTCGCTAAGCAGTTTGCAATTGTGTCGGAGTCAGTACAGACTGCTCCATTCAGTGAAAGCGCAGGTACACTGACGGGGGTCCGATAGCCATAGAGTCACCTAATCTTGGCCCAAACCTGTGATGGAGAGGTACGGAGGCCAATGGTGTAGACATACCTTTCCCAGCACTCCTGCTTGCGTTGGCGAATGAGGCGGCAGGCTCGCGCACGGTTCCGTTTAAATGCGATGAAGCGCGCCAATGCGGGATGCCGCTAGTAACGCTGGAGTGCCCGCCTGTGATCATTAATCGCCTCAGTGATCTCGGGCAACCACCAAGGCACAGTCCTCCGCTGAGGGGACCCAGAAGAACAGGGAATGGCAGATTCTGTGGCAGTAATGATGCCAGTGGTGACCGAGTGAACCACCGCATCAATGGTGTTATTGGAAAGAGGCTCAATAGTGACAATGGAGGTGAACAAGTCCCAGTCAGCCTTATTCATAGTCCATCTATAGAAGCGCCCAGAAGAGTGATGCTGTGGCAGTGACAGAAAGATTGGAAAGTGGTCACTATCACACAAGTCGTCATGCACACTCCATTGGACAGATGGTAATAGGCTAGGGCTGTAGATCGAAAGGTCGATGGCTGAGTAATGTGCCATGTGCCACACTTAAATCTGTGAAAGCACCAGTATTTAAAAGGGAAAGGTCGAGCTGTGCCAATACTTTCTCAATGATGCTGCCTCGGCCTGTTGCCACTGAGCCACCCCACAGAGGGTTATGGGCGTTGAAGTTGCCCAGTAACAGAAAAGGTGGTGGCAATTGGGCTATCAGCGCAGCCAGGACAGGCTGCAGGACATCACCATCCAGTCGAAGATAGAGACTGCAGACAGTAACAGCCTGAGGCGTACATACCCGAACAACGACAGCCTCTAAAGACATTTCTAGAGGGACAGACACGCTGTAAAGAGAGTGAAGGTTGTAGATGCAAACGCCACCAGATACCCTCTCATAAGCTGCCCAGTTCTTATAATAACCCTGATAGCCACAGAGAACAGGGGTTCGCACCATCGGAAACCAAGTTTCCTAAAGATCAATGCAGAGGAAAGGGTGAAGGTTGAGAAGTTGTCAGAGCTCAGCAAGATGGTAGAAAAAACCGCTGCAGTTCCACTGGAGGATGACATTGTCCATGGCCGGGAAAGGTGTGAAGGGACTGAGGAGGCAGGTTACGATGCTGGGTCACCTGCTGTCACTGATTGAATACCAATGGGAGTGACATCCGTCATGTCTGAGGGACCGACGAGATCTAGGTCCTCAGTGGACGCCAGAATTTCCACCACATCCTCAGATGCAGAGCTTGTAGGTAGCAGTGGAGTGGGTGGCACCATAATTTCCTTGGTCTTAGGGGTCTTTGATATCGATTTCTCACGCTGTTTCTTTGGTTGCCCTTACTGGGAGGGCTTCTTTGATTCAGTCTCCGGGACTGAAGAGGACCGCAAAACCTTACAACCAGCTACCTGGGGCTTCTTCAGCCCTTGGCGGGTGTCTGGTTTGCCACTGGTAGGAACCTGGGAAGGGAGTGACCCAAGGGATCCCTTCCTAATGAGAGAAGCCGAAGAAGACTTACGCTTCTCTGGCTTAGAAGTGGGGACTGGTGTCCCCGATGGTTGGGGAGGGGAGGGGGGTTGCTGCTCCCAAGGTAGGTGGTGTGGGAGCAACAGGGAGGGAAGTGCCCCCCACCATCAAGGGGGGAAGGTGTGGTCCTTCGGCTCTGAGAACTGACTGTATGTGGTGCAACAGATGGAGCTGTAAGAGGAGTGACAGTGGCAGCATAAGATGACGTCATGCGCACGAGATGAAGCCATTCAAACTTCTGTTTAGCCTCAGTGTAGGTCAGTCGGTCCAGGGTCTTGTATTCCATTATTTTCTGTTCCTTCTGTAGAATCTTACAGTCCAGCGAGCAAGGAGGATGGTGCTCTCCGCAGTTGACACAGATGGGAGGCGGGGCACAAGGAATATCGTGATGGGATGGACGACCACAATAGCGACATATGAGACTGGAAGCACAGCAGGAAAACATATGGCCGAACTTCCAACACTGGAAGCACTGCATTGGAAGAGGGATATATGGTTTGACATCACAGCAGTAGACCATCACCTTCACCTTCTCGGGTAACATGTCACCCTCGAAGGCCAAGATGAAGGCACCGGTGGCAACCTGATAATCCCTCGGACCCCGGTGGATGTGCCGGACGAAATGGACACCTCGTCACTCTAAGTTGGTGCGCAGCTTGTCATCGGACTGTAAAAGAAGGTCCCTGTGGAAGATAATGCCCTGGACCATATTTAAGCCTTTATGGGGCATAATAGTAACAGAAACATCCCCCAGCTTCTTACAAGCGAGTAATGCCCGTGACTGGGCAGAGGATGCTGTTTTTATCAAGACTGACACAGACCGCATTTTTGGCACGACCTCCATCTCCCCAAATTTGTCCTCTAAATGCTCTATGAAGAACTGAGGCTTCATAGACACAAAGGATTCCCCATCAGCTCTCGTTCAGACTAGATAGTGGGGTGAATACGTCTCGCTGTCATTCATAATCTTTCGTTCCTCCCATGGGGGAGGGGAACGATTTGGGATCATACATGTTTGCATTAAAGTGAGCCCTCGAACACTTAGAGACTGCTGGTGGTTGGCCACCAGTAAGAGAAGATGTGCCACGCTTCAATGTCATCCACCCTGATGCCACCTACTCCGACCAAGGGCCCTCCCCACAGGTGCCACCCAGCCACAGCAAGGGCCACCTGGCAGCATGGCCACTGCCAGGAGTCCTGATGCCCCAGGGAGATAGGCATCTACTCCTTGGCATACATGGGGAGTTAACGGCGCAGGCATCAGTAGAACGATCCTTGTGTTGTCAGGGGGCTACAACCAACATGATACATGGTGGTCCCACCACAACGGAATGGCTACCATGCTGAATATTAGGTGCCAAGTGGTCCATGGTCGTTGTCAGCGCAGAAAGCGACACTGCAGAGTGCATGGCGGAAATCGCACCCAGGAATGTATCCTCTCTCAAGAGGTGGAGAGCGAGCAGGACTGCTATGCAACGACGAATAAGATGGCTAAAGGTCTCAAAGCACGATGGACACAATGTACCAAGTAAGGTGCCCTTCCCCAATTGGCTCGTTCTTCAGAATAATTTTGAAATATGGTGGTCAAACCCAAGAAGGGACCATCACATATGGCCCGAAACGTTTGAGACTCCTTTTAGCCGCCTCTTATGACAGGCAGGAATACCGCGGGCCTATTCTTATGTCCGAGCCCGCAGGGGGTTCATGTCTGGAGAGTTTGTTGGCCAGCGGAAGTGTTTAAACTCAGAAGAGTGTTCCTGGAACCACTCTGTAGCAATTCTGGATGTGTGGGGTGTCGCAGTGTCCTGCTGCAAGTCTGTCAGAACGCACACTGGACATGAATGGATGCAAGTGACCAGACAGGATGCTTATGTACGTGTCACCTGTCAGAGTCATATCTAGATGTATCAGGGGTCCCACATCACTCCAACTGCACACGCCCCACACCATTACAGAGCCGCCACCATCTTGAACAGACCCCTGCTCACATGCAATGTCCAAGGATTCATGAGGTTGTCTTCATACCCATACATGTCCATCTGTTTGATACAATTTGGAACGAGACTCATCCGACTGGGCAACATGTTTCCGGTCATCAGCAGTCCAATGTCAATGTTGACGGGCCCAGGCAAGGCGTAAAGCTTTGCATCGTGCAGTCATCAAGGGTACGCAAGTGTGCTTTCAGCTCTGAAACCCCATACTAATGATGTTTCATTGAATGGTTGGCAAGCTGACACTTGTTGATGGCCCAACATTGAAATCTGCAGAAATTTGCAGAAGGGTTGCATTTCTGTCACGCTGAAAGATTCTCTTCAGTTGTCATTGGTCCACTTTTTGGAGGATCTTTTTCCGGCCACAGCGATGTCGAGATTTGATGTTTTACTGGATTCCTGATATATGGTGCACTAGTGAAATGGTCGTAAGGGAAAATCCCCACTTCATCGCTACCTCGGAGGTATCACTCATGCGCCCTCTACAACACCATATTCAAACTCACTTTAATCTTGATAACCTGCCATTGTAGTAGCAGTAACTGATCTAACAACTACGCCAGACACTTGTTGTCTTATTATAGGGGTTGCCAACTGCAGCACCATATTCTGCCTGTTTACACATATTTATTTGAATATGCATGCCTATACCAGTTTCTTTGGCACTTCAGTGTAGAATGAAAGTACGCAAAGTATGCAATCCTTTTATACTTGTATCTCCGACATCTGACACCATTTGTGCTGAAAATACAGACTTGTTTAGGTGCTTCAGCAATTATGCAGTATGCCCTTCCCAACTGCATTGATTATCAAGCTGTAATACCAGTAATTTAACACTGTCACCCTCTTGGATCTGCATGTCTTTATATGCTATACACAAGCTGGAAGGAAGTCTCTTATGAGTTCTGAACTGAATATAGTGGGTCTTTTCAAAGTTTAATGACAGTGAATTAGCTTTAATTATTTACTAATGTCAGTGAAAATTTCATTAGTAGCCATTTCTACCTCTGTACTTGACTTGCTAATTATTGCAGTGTATGTATCGTGTGCAAATGAAACAAACTTAGCATCTGTCAATTTAACAGGTGAGAGGCAATTAATATACACAAGAAAAAGCAACAGACCCAAAATGGACCCTCCCACAGGTATTTCAGAACAATGCCCTTTGTTTCCTGTTAGTCAGATAAGGTTCAAACCATTTCACAAAACTTCCAGTGACACCATAATATTCTAGCCTTACTTAAGAGAATGCTGTGATTCACAGAGTCAAAGGCTTTTGACAGGTCACAGAAAATGCCAGTAGCCCCTATGCATTCTCGCTGTGTGTGTAAATAGCTTTCTCTACATCACAGCACTTAAAAAACCCAAACTGTGACTTGGACAATATATTATTTGCAGTCAGATGATTAAGGAGATCCTTGAACACAATATTTTTGAATATTATCGAAAAAGCTGGCAAGAGTGAAATTGGTAGATAGTTTGATGGTATCTCTTTATCCCCATTCTTCTAAAGATGCTTATCTTCAGCAGTTTTGAGCCAGTCTGGAAATGTTCTGCTGATAAGAGATTGATTACACAAATAACTTAAGACAGAACTCAACTCGCATGAGCAATCTTTGATTAACTTCATTGATATGTTCTCATAACCACTAGAATACTTAGATTTTAAGGATTTTGTGATGGATGTAACTTCTTTGGGTGACATGAGTGACATTTCCATTTTAATTAAGTTATTTGTAAAGACTGTTCTCTGATATTCCTTTGCACTGTTTGCTGTACCTGATAACCCCAGTCTGCCAGTAATAAAAACAAGGTACTTGTTTAAGAGATTTGCAACACTTATTACCAACATCTCATTTATTTTTAGAGCTATCTGTTGCTCTTCCATTTTGGCCCTACCTGTCTCTGTCTTCACTATATCCCATAAAGTTTTTATTTTACTGCTTGATGTAATTATCTTTTTCAGATAATGAACTATTCTTTGTAATCCATTACAATGCGAACATCAGAGCTGTTCCTAGATAGTAAATACAGTCTGCTTTTTGTCCCACATGATATCTTTATTGCTTGTGTAATCCAGGGATTATTTTTAAACTTCTGTTTGATTTGAGTTACCTTTAGGGCAAATCAATTTCCAAATGAGTAATGCTTTGTATTTTCCATTTGAGTCTTAACCCGTAACTGGTGATGTTGGGTGTGAGATACCCAGCTACATCTTTGAAGCCCCATTATTACCAGATTGTCGTGAATGCATCATTGTTGGTTCCTATACCTTCAAGTCAGTTTGTTGCAAGTCAGCTTGAAGCGCAGTACTCAACAGAGTGGTGAGTTGTTTGATTTTATACGTGATTTTTGAAAGTTACTGGGTATTTTTAACCCAACCTCACCAGTTGCAGAACTTTTTTTGGAATATTTTCGTATTCTATTTTATAGGTAGTATGGCATCTAGCAGGTTTCCTGTGATAACTAATAATCCTGGATGCAGTTCTCATCAAAGCAGTGAGTTTATTTGATTCATTATTACTAGAAATTCTGCTTATTGATAACCACGTTAGTTACCCTGAGATTTTCTTGTTTTCCGATTTTCAGCTGACATGCCACCTAGAAGGTCGTCTATGAAACCTAGTCATCCTGGATTTGGTGACTGGGCGACATCTATACTGGATGAGTCTGAGAGCGAATGAAGTGGGGACGAAAATGTTATAGAACAAGGTTTCGAGAGTGCCCATGAAACCGAATCAGAGCATATGAAGCTGAGAATGAAGTGCATGGTATACCTAATGCTACAGTTCCTGGCCTGGCCTGGCCTGGCCCTACAACTTATCTTAGAAGAAAGATTAAGGATAGGCAAACGTACGTTTCTAGCATTTGTAGACTTAGAGAAAGCTTTTGACAATGTTGACTGGTACACTCTCTTTCAAATTCTGAAGGTGGCAGGGGTAAAATACAGGGAGCGAAAGGCTATTTACAATTTGTACAGAAAGCAGATGGCAGTTATAAGTGTTGGGGGACATGAAAGAGAAGCAGTGGTTGGGAAGGGAGTGAGATAGGGTTGTAGCCTCTTCCCGATGCTATTCAATCTGTATATTGAGCAAGCAGTAAAGGAAACAAAAGAAAAGTTCGGAGTAGGTATTAAAATCCATGGAGAAGAAATAAAAACTTAGAGGTTCGCCGATGACATTGTAATTCTGTCAGAGACAGCAAAGGATTTGTTGGAAGAGCAGTTGAACGGAATGGACAGTGTCTTGAAAGGAGGGTATAAGATGAACATCAACAAAAGTAAAACGAGGATAACGGAATCTAGTCGAATTAAGTTGGGTGAGGCAGCAGGAATTAGATTAGGAAATGAGACACTTAAAGTAGTAAAGGAGTTTTGCTATTTGGGGAGCAAAATAATTGATGATGGTCGAAGTATAGAGGATATAAAATGTAGACTGGCAATGGCAAGGAAAGCATTTCTGAAGAAGAGAAATTTGTTAACATCAAGTATAGGTTTAAGTGTCAGGAAGTCGTTTCTGAAAGTATTTGTGTGGAGTGTAGCCATGTATGGAAGTGAAATATGGACGATAAATAGTTTGGACAAGAAGAGAATAGAAGATTTCGAAATGTGGTGCTACAGAAGAATGCTGAAGATTAGATGGGTAGATCACATAACTAATGAGGAGGTATTGAATAGAATTGGGGAGAAGAGGAGTTTGTGGCACAACTTGACTAGAAGAAGGGATCGGTTGGTAGGACATGTTCTGAGGCATCAAGGGATCACCAATTTAGTACTGGAGGGCAGCGTGGAGAGTAAAAATCGTAGAGGGAGACCAAGAGATGAAGACACTAAGTAGATTCAGAAGGATGTAGGCTGCAGTAGGTACTGGGAGATGAAGAAGCTTGCGTAGGATAGAGTAGCATGGAGAGCTGCATCAAACCAGTCTCAGGACTGAAGACCACAACAACAACAACAACAACAACAGTTCCTGGATCATCACCAATTTCATTACAACCATCAAATTCCTTTGAAACAGACACATCATCATCAGATGAAAACGAACCCCTTTTAAAAAGGCAGAATTGTCAATACGAGCGAAAGAAGTATTATGGGAAGAACCATTTCATATGGTCCAAAAAACCTCCAGTTTCAAATGTTCACACAAGGAAACATAATATCGTTTCACATTTACCAGGAATAATTGGCCCTGCTAAAGTCTTCGGTCAGATTTGTAGACCCCAGACTGCTTGGACACTACTTTTTAGTGAGAGAATACTGAATGAAATAATTCTGCAAACCAATAAAAAATTGAGCCTCATGAGGGAAAAGTTGTCTGATAATACAAGAACTGATTACAAAGACTTGGATCTGATCGAGTTCAAGGCTTTTTTGGGGATTCTCATGTTCACAGCCATCTTCAAATCTAATAATGAAGATCTTCAAGCTATGTTTACAACCGACGGTACTGGTTGTGATATTTTTCGTTGTACAATGTCACTGAAAAGGGTCTTGGTGTTACTCCTCAGTATACGTTTTGATGACGCCTCAGACAGAGATGTGAGGAAAAAATGTGATACAACAGCTCTTATAAAATGAGTTTTCCAAGAGTTTATGAAAAACTGTATGGCTAGTTACTCAATTGGAATGTACGCTTGCATTGACGAAATGTTGGTGGACTTTTGTGGTCGATGCCACTTTAAAATGTATATCACCAGCAAACCTAGAAAATATGGACTCAAAATAATGGCTTTGGCAGATGCAAAAACCCACTACTTTCTAAACGCCTACATTTACTCCGGAAAGGATAGTGATGGCAGAACATTCACTGATGAGGAGAAGAAATTTTCCAAGCCAACTCAAGCAGAGTTGCAATTGACCAAACCCATTATCGGAAGTAACCGCAATATCACAGCAGATAATTGGTTTTCGTCCATTGCCCTCATACAGGAACTACATAAAAGCGGCTTGACATACGTAGGAACACTGCAAAAAAATAAACAATACCGAAATAATTTTTACCTGTCAAGGAAAGAGAAGTAGGAGAAGCTCTCTATGGTTTCACAAAGGAGACAACACTACTCTCTTATGTGCCAAAGAAAGGCAAGGCCATCCTACTTGTATCATCAATGCACCATACCCAGTCAACTGATCCAGAAACCAGAAATCATTGCCTTTTATAACAACACAAAAGCTGGGGTCGACGCCTTAGATGAGAAATGCACAGTATACTCAACAAGTCGATGGGCATTAGCCATATTTTTCACTCTAATGAACATTAGCCAAGTGAATGTCTATGTTATCTAGCGTGGATTCCCAGGGAATCCAGAGCTAACCAGATTGGAATACATCAAAAATCTTGCCAAGGAACTCGTAGACCCTCATCTCAATCGTCGACTTCAAAATGACCATTTGCCCCGTGAATTGCGGCTAAACATCAGCAGAATTCTGAAGATACCAGTTCCATGTGAAGGCAGACAAGACTTGGGCAAACAAGTGAGGTGTAAGAAGTGCCCACCAGACTCGGACAGAAAAACGAAAAAGGTCTGTAAAAGCTGCAACGCACCGATTTGCGGAGCCTGCACGATTCCTGTATGCCGAGATTGAGTAGAGTAATGGCTTGCCAATTCTTGTGTGTGTAATAACTTGTCAAAAAATAATGTGCTTTTATAAAGGTTCATTGTCGCTTTATACTGTAATATTCAAATTTGGTTTATTTGTTTATAAAAAATCTGCAGATATATGTATTTCGTGACATGTTGCAAAATTTGTTATGGACTTGCATATATTTGAAAAATTGTCTATTCTGTTCAATGTAAATAATTTTAAATAATTTTCTGCTGCCAAAAGTTGTTCAGAGATGTCAATAAAAGTTACTTTTGCAATGTATGTAGAAACTTTTCATTTCTCCTTCACCATTGAAGTATGAGGGCCATGGAAATTATTGGGTATCTATAACCCAACCTCACCAGTTGTGTTACAAAAATATCACCTCACCAGTTACCAGTTAAGTATTGTAAACATCTATCCAGTTCATGTCTTTGAGTAAGCTCCTAAAATTCTCAACTTTTGGCCAATTTATTACCCTCCTCTATTCAGAGTTAATAATTATTTATCCTGACAAGTTTCAACATTTAACATAAGATGCTGCATGTCATGATCAGATAGTCCATTTACTATTGATTTTGTGATATGACTTTGTTGCCTAGATTTTCCTATAAATATATCAGCATCAGTCTCAGAGTATATACGTACGCTAGTTGCAAAGTTCACAGTAAGAATTAAATTGAATGATAGTGTTACTAACTGTAATAATTGTTCACTGCCAACATTTTTAAATAAGCCCACATTAAAGTCACTGGGAACCACTATTTCCTTATCTTTTACTGTGAGATGAGACAACAAAGCTTCCAGGTTTTTTATGAAGAGGTTAATGTTTCCTGAAAGTGTTCTGTATGTACTTACTATTATGTGCTGATCACTACAAAGTATACTTGAACCAATGTCTTTGAACTCATGTTCTCTCTTAATATATGTAACAACTCATCCTTTACAAAATTGTTAAGGCTTTCGTGGCCACTTGTTGACAAACTGCCTATTGGCTTCTGTCTCAAGTTCTTCAGCCGACGTTCATCTATTGATTTTTCTGACGTTTCGCCAGCACGAGTGGCTGGCATTGTCAAAGCTTCACCCTCCATTGCCGGTGGTGAACTCAAGCCGAGCTCGCGGCCGCAGACTACATGTACCTGGCGCGCCAACATCCGAGGGCTTCTCCGCGGTCATTTCCGGTGCGGTTCTCCTCTTGCTACCTGTGACGGTTGTTCGCTGCAGTACGGGAAGCCAGGATCCATTTACCTTAAGGCTTTCCTTGTTCTTGTTGAAACTGTTCGCGTGTTTTTGTATTTCTACAGCTTCTCTGAACAAGCGCGTGTGATAGTGCTTCTCTACAGGCAGAACTTCCGTGTCGGCGAATTTTATTACGTGGTTGGTCTCATTCAGTGCGTGCTCTGCCACGGCCAATTTCTCCACCTGCCCCAATCTGCAATGTCGTTTATGCTCTTTGATCCTGGAGTGACGGACAGAATCGGCCGTATATTGTGCAAACATGGCGTAAAGACAATTTTCAAACTGACAAGGAAGATCAAAGAGTGTCTTAGATCGGCGAAGGAGAAAAGAGACCCACTTGCAATGTCGGGAATATACCGTAAACCATGCACATGCGGAAAAGTTTATGTCGGAATGACTGGACAATCAATTAACACCAGGATCAAAGAGCATAAGCGACATTGCAGGTTGGGGCAGGTGGAGAAATCTGCCCGTGGCAGAGCACGCACGGAATGAGGCCAACCACGTAATAAAATTCGCCTACACGGAAGTTCTGCCTGTAGAGAAGCACTATCACACGCGCTTGTTCAGAGAAGCTGTAGAAATACAAAAACACGCGAACAGTTTCAATAAGAAAGAGGAAAGCCTTAAGGTAAATGGATCCTGGCTTCCCGTACTGCAGCGAATGACCATCGCAGGTAGCAAGAGGAGAACCGCACCGGAAATGACTGCAGAGAAGCCCTCGGACGTTGGCGCGCCAGGTACATATAGTCTGCGGCCGCAAGCTCGGCTCCAGTTCACCACCGGCAATGGAGGGTGAAGCTTTGACAATGCCAGCCACTCGTGCTGGCGAAACGTCAGAAAAATCATTAGATGAACGTCAGCCGAAGAACCCGAGACAGAAGCCAATAGGCAGTTTGTCAACTCCTCCTTTTCCCGTATTCGTTTTGCGTGAATATGCTGCTCTAGAGTAAATCTTTTAAATGTAACTTATCGAAACCTGCGGTTATGTGGTGCTCACACAGGCACACAATCTCTATCTTTGCAGATCTCTCTAAATTTTCCAATCAGTTAAGAATCTCTTCTACCTTACTACTCAATCACCTAATTTTTTGAAGAGATAAGGTAAGCTTAATTTTCTGTTCATTCTTAAGCATTTTGTTGGGCTCTTCCACGATTTTCTCTTCTTTCAAAATATGGTGCCTGAATTCTGATTCTAAGGTGCCTCTCTGACACCAGTAACCACAGGGATCTTGCTATGTGTGATGGTGGCCCTCCATATACCATCTGCAAGAAGCTCAGTCAACCTGTCTTTCCCTCTCCTACACAGGTGTAAGCCATGTATAGTATATCTCCCCATCTCCCAATTGTAACATCAGGCACTGCACTCATATGAGATTTCATTTCAGTCAGCAGCAGCCTCCTCAACTCAGAATTCACATGGCTCACATCAGTATTAACCCAGAACTAGTCACTGTGCTGCAGGACTTTCACATAACTCACATTTGTGTTCTTATTTCATCCAGGTCAACCCTGATGCCGTAATTAATGTTCTTAGTCAGACTATTCCCTGCTCCACCTGACCCTTTTTGCTAAAATCTTTCCACAAATTCTCAATGTCCCCTGTCACCTTGTAACCTCCCCCTCACTTATCGACCTCAATGACGGTGAAAAATTAAACCGCGTGTACCTAATGGAAATTTGGGAAAAGCAATCGTCACCAAAGTTAATCTGTCGGTAAAGAGGGGGGAAAGGGTTACATCTAAATGAAAGGAAAAATGCTAATGAAACTGGTGGAAATTAATTTTGAAAAGGGGTAAAGTTAATAAAGAAAGTAAATGTGTGGCCGTTACGTTAACAATTAACTAGCAGTAATTAGATATTTGAGATTTGGAGGAAATTACGGTCGCCAGTCCTAAGGACAATAACTATAGTAAGTGAAAAAGAAAGGTTATTACACATATAATTAGCACTAGAAGCGTGGCAACTGAAGGTTGACATGTGTAGTGTGAAAACTGAAAGTTTGTCAGAAGTAATAAATTTCGCTACACACTGACTTAATTTAGCAAAAGAATTAATAAAACCGGAAAATCGAAAGTTAATTTAGTGACTGAAGTTACTAGTGAGCTTTCTTTCTGAAGCACATCGAAATTCAGTAAAATACGGTTAGTCTTGGACTACCTCAACAATCATTTCGAAAGCTACTTGAATCTACGCAATTTAGAAATAAGAGATTTAACTTTGATCTCGAATTAAATGATTCTGAACAATTAACAATAGTAAAATTTAGTACGTACCAAGCTGAGCTGCCGAAACAGGTAGCTAAAATACGGTAACAAAACTCGCACTCTTGATTTGTGCTTGTGCAATCTAAATATTGTAGCCAGCCATGAATACCTTAACTGAACTATGAAATTAAAGCAGTGAAATCGAATGATGCTGGCGTTTGAATTTCAACGACACTCGGGTTCATTCCGGAAAAGGAAGGGACCCTGCTTGGTAATGCAATTGGGACAATGAGCAACAAAGGTTCATGCTACGTTGCTGTAATTTAGTTATGAAAATGGATCAGTTTGAAAAGCTGAGGTCTGCCATACAGTTCTAAAACTTTACGTGCTTCCAGTCTTCCTTATTGGTTGATTGAAGGTTTGAAGCCGTCGATCGAGGTGGTGGCGACAGTCACTCATTGTGGGCCATCGCTGTTGCAGAAGCTGGATGTTAGCGCGCCTTCTTCTCGACACGGTCACCAGGCGAAACGGGCTCTTGATGTGCGCCAGCTAATGCTTCCCGTCCGCGACACCGTGTCAGAAACTCTCATAGCAAGTCGAGCGCAATTACATGCTACCCAACCCCGCAAGAGTGGCAATTCGCGGGAGCGTCACACAACACACCTGCTCCACTGCACCACCCCAGCCAGACACCCCTGCTCTGCCCGTGCTCCACGCAGCAGAGCTAACACTACCAAAGATCCTAAACACTCTGGTTCTCCACACAACCTATCGATGTATTCGTTCGATAACAGTTTTCCCTAGGCAAGACCCAGCATAAAAATACAAATAATATTAATTTTTATATATATGAAAGTGCTGGCAGGTCGACAGACACACAAACGAACACAAACATACACACAAAATTCAAGCATTCACAACAAACTGTTGCCTCATCAGGAAAGAGGGAAGGAGAGGGAAAGACAAAAAGGATGTGAGTTTTAAGGGAGAGGGTAAGGAGTCATTCCAATCCCGGGAGCGGAAAGACTTACCTTACGGGGGAGAAAAGGACGGGTATACACTCGCACACACACACATATCCATCCACACATATACAGACACAAGCAGACATATTTAAAGACAAAGAGTTTGGGCAGAGATGTCAGTCGAGGCAGAAGTGCAGAGGCAAAGATGTTGTTGAATGACTGGTGAGGTATGAGTGGCGGCAACTTGAAATTAGCGGAGATTGAGGCCTGATGGATAACGGGAAGAGAGGATGTATTGAAGAGCAAGTTCCCATCTCCGGAGTTCGGATAGGTTGGTGTTAGTGGGAAGTATCCAGATAACCCGGATGGTGTAACACTGCGCCAAGATGTGCTGGCCGTGCACCAAGGCATGTTTAGCCACAGGGTGATCCTCATTACCAACAAACACTGTCTGCCTGTGTCCATTCATGCGAATGGACAGTTTGTTGCTGGTCATTCCCACATAGAATGCATCACAGTGTAGGCAGGTCAGTTGGTAGATCACGTGGATGCTTTCACACGTGGCTCTGCCTTTGATCGTGTACACCTTCCGGGTTACAGGACTGGAGTAGGTGGTGGTGGGAGGGTGCATGGGACAGGTTTTACACCGGGGCCGGTTACAAGGGTAGGAGCCAGAGGGTAGGGAAGGTGTTTTGGGGATTTCATAGGGATGAACCAAGAGGTTACGAAGGTTAGGTGGACGGCGGAAAGACACTCTTGGTGGAGTGGGGAGGATTTCATGAAGGATGGATCTCATTTCAGGGCAGGATTTGAGGAAGTCGTATCCCTGCTGGAGAGCCACATTCAGAATCTGATCCAGTCCCGGAAAGTATCCTGTCACAAGTGGGGCACTTTTGTGGTTCTTCTGTGGGAGGTTCTGGGTTTGAGAGGATGAGGAAGTGGCTCCGGTTATTTGCTTCTGTACCAGGTCGGGAGGGTAGTTGCGGGATGCGAAAGCTGTTGTCAGGTTGTTGGTGTAATGCTTCAGGGATTCGGGACTGGAGCAGATTCGTTTGCCACAAAGACCTACGCTGTAGGGAAGGGACCGTTTGATGTGGAATGGGTGGCAGCTGTCGTAATGGAGGTACTGTTGCTTGTTGGTGGGTTTGATGTGGACGGACGTGTGAAGCTGGCCATTGGACAGATGGAGGTCAACATCAAGGAAAGTGGCATGGGATTTGGAATAGGACCAGGTGAATCTGATGGAACCAAAGGAGTCGAGGTTGGAGAGGAAATTCTGGAGTTCTTCTTCACTGTGAGTCCAGATCATGAAGATGTCATCAATAAATCTGTACCAAACTTTGGGCTGGCAGGCCTAAGTAACCAAGAAGGCTTCCTCTAAGCGACCCATGAATAGGTTGGCGTACGAAGGGGCCATCCTGGTACCGATGGCTGTTCCCTTTAATTGTTGGTATGTCTGGTCTTCAAAAGTGAAGAAGTTGTGGGTCAGGATGAAGGTAATGAGGAAAGAGGTTTTAGGTAGGGTGGCAGGTGATCGGCGTGAAAGGAAGTGCTCCATCGCAGCGAGGCCCTGGACGTGCGGGATATTTGTGTATAAGGAAGTGGCATCAATGGTTACAAGGATGGTTTCTGGGGGTAACGGATTGGGTAAGGATTCCAGGCGTTCGAGAAAGTGGTCGGTGTCTTTCATGAAGGATGGGAGACTGCATGTAATGGGTTGAAGGTGTTGATCTACGTAGGCAGAGATACGTTCTGTGGGGGCTTGGTAACCAGCTACAATGGGGCGGCCGGGATGATTGGGTTTGTGAATTTTAGGAAGAAGGTAGAAGGTAGGGGTGCGGGGTGTCGGTGGGGTCAGGAGAGGAGGAGGAGGAGGAGATTAGTGTTTAACGTCCCGTCGACAACGAGGTCATTAGAGACGGAGCGCAAGCTCGGGTTAGGGAAGGACGGGGAAGGAAATCGGCCGTGCCCTGTCAAAGGAACCATCCCGGCATTTGCCTGTAGCGATTTAGGGAAATCACGGAAAACCTAAATCAGGATGACCGGACGCGGGATTGAACCGTCGTCCTCCCGAATGCGAGTCCAGTGTGCTAACCACTGCGCCACCTCACTCGGTGGTGGGGTCAGGAGGTTGATGGAGTCAGGTGAAAGGTTTTGTAGGGGGCCTAAGGTTCTGAGGATTCCTTGAAGCTCCACCTGGACATCACGAATGGGATTACCTTGGCAAATTTTGTATGTGGTGTTGTCTGAAAGCTGACGCAGTCCCTCAGCCACATACTCCCGACGATCAAGTACCACGGTCGTGGAACCCTTGTCCGCCGGAAGAATGACGATGGACCGGTCAGCCTTCAGATCACGGATAGCCTGGGCTTCAGCAGTGGTGATGTTGGGAGTAGGATTAAGGTTTTTTAAGAAGGATTGAGAGGCAAGGCTGGAAGTCAGAAATTCCTGGAAGGTTTGGAGAGGGTGATTTTGAGGAAGAGGAGGTGGGTCCCGCTGTGACGGAGGACGGAACTGTTCCAGGCAGGGTTCAATTTGGATAGTGTCTTGGGGAGTTGGATCATTAGGGGTAGGATTAGGATCATTTTTCTTCGTGGCAGTGATACTTCCAGCAGAGAGTACGAGTGTAGGACAGTAAATCTTTGACGAGGGCTGTTTGGTTGAATCTGGGAGTGGGGCTGAAGGTGAGGCCTTTGGATAGGACAGAGGTTTCGGATTGGGAGAGAGGTTTGGAGGAAAGGTTAACTACTGAATTAGGGTGTTGTGGTACCAGATTGTGTTGACTGGAATTTTGAGGGTTGAATTTCCTTCACGAAATCCTCCCCACTCCACCAAGAGTGTCTTTCCGCCATCCACCTAACCTTCGTAACCTCTTGGTTCATCCCTATGAAATCCCCAAAACACCTTCCCTACCCTCTGGCTCCTACCCTTGTAACCGCCCCCGGTGTAAAACCTGTCCCATGCACCCTCCCACCACCACCTACTCCAGTCCTGTAACCCGGAAGGTGTACACGATCAAAGGCAGAGCCACGTGTGAAAGCACCCACGTGATCTACCAACTGACCTGCCTACACTGTGATGCATTCTATGTGGGAATGACCAGCAACAAACTGTCCATTTGCATGAATGGACACAGGCAGACAGTGTTTGTTGGTAATGAGGATCACCCTGTGGCTAAACATGCCTTGGTGCACGGCCAGCACATCTTGGCGCAGTGTTACACCGTCCGGGTTATCTGGATACTTCCCACTAACACCAACCTATCCGAACTCCGGAGATGGGAACTTGCTCTTCAATACATCCTCTCTTCCCGTTATCCATCAGGCCTCAATCTCCGCTAATTTCAAGTTGCCGCCACTCATACCTCACCAGTCATTCAACAACATCTTTGCCTCTGCACTTCTGCCTCGACTGACATCTCTGCCCAAACTCTTTGTCTTTAAATATGTCTGCTTGTGTCTGTATATGTGTGGATGGATATGTGTGTGTGTGCGAGTGTATACCCGTCCTTTTCTCCCCCTAAGGTAAGTCTTTCCGCTCCCGGGATTGGAATGACTCCTTACCCTCTCCCTTAAAGCCCACATCCTTTTGTCTTTCCCTCTCCTTCCCTCTTTCCTGATGAGGCAACAGTTTGTTGTGAAAGCTTGAATTTTGTGTGTATGTCGACCTGCCAGCACTTTCATTTGGTAAGTCACATCATCTTTGTTTTTAGATATATATTTCCTACGTGGAATGTTTCCCTCTTATATATATATATATATATATATATATATATATATATATATATATATATATATAAAAAGAATTACAATATATAAAGACACAGAAATGTCATATCTTGAGGTAATAAAACAAAGAAAAAAAATTATAGTACAATAGATGGAAACAGGAGGAGATGCATTTCCGGCGTTACACGTGCCCCACATTGTCTGAGGATGTTCGTGTAACCTAAACAGACTCAGAAAATGTACCAAAAAAGAAACAGCAGAAATGCATATGCTCAAAACATCAACAAAATTTAGCATAGGTCTAATTAAGCATAAATCAATTTTTAGACCATAATAATTGAGTGGAGGCACTCCTAATCTTCTACATCTACATCTACATCTACATCGATACTCCGCAAGCCACCCAACGGTGTGTGGCGGAGGGCACTTTACGTGCCACTGTCATTACCTCCCTTTCCTGTTCCAGTCGCGTATGGTTCGCGGGAAGAACGACTGTCTGAAAGCCTCCGTGCGCGCTCTAATCTCTCTAATTTTACATTCGTGATCTCCTCGGGAAGTATAAGTAGGGGGAAGCAATATATTCGATACCTCATCCAGAAACGCACCCTCTCGAAACCTGGCGAGCAAGCTACACCGCGATGCAGAGCGCCTCTCTTGCAGAGTCTGCCACTTGAGTTTATTAAACATCTCCGTAACGCTATCACGGTTACCAAATAACCCAGTGACGAAACGCGCCGCTCTTCTTTGGATCTTCTCTATCTCCTCCGTCAACCCAACCTGGTACGGATCCCACACTGATGAGCAATACTCAAGTATAGGTCGAACGAGTGTTTTGTAAGCCACCTCCTTTGTTGATGGACTACATTTTCTAAGCACTCTCCCAATGAATCTCAACCTGGTACCCGCCTTACCAACAATTAGTTTTATATGATCATTCCACTTCAAATCGTTCCGTACGCATACTCCCAGATATTTTACAGAAGTAACTGCTACCAGTGTTTCTTCCGCTATCATATAATCATACAATAAGGGATCCTTCTTTCTATGTATTCGCAATACATTACATTTGTCTATGTTAAGGGTCAGTTGCCACTCCCTGCACCAAGTGCCTATCCGCTGCAGATCTTCCTGTATTTCGCTACAATTTTCTAATGCAGCAACTTCTCTGTATACTACAGCATCGTCCGCGAAAAGCCGCATGGAACTTCCGACACTATCTACCAAGTCATTTATATATATTGTGAAAAGCAATGGTCCCATAACACTCCCCTGTGGCACGCCAGAGGTTACTTTAACGTCTGTAGACGTCTCTCCATTGATAACAACATGCTGTGTTCTGTTTGCTAAAAACTCTTCAATCCAGCCACACAGCTGGTCTGATATTCCGTAGGCTCTTACTTTGTTTATCAGGCGACAGTGCGGAACTGTATCGAACGCCTTCCGGAAGTCAAGAAAAATAGCATCTACCTGGGAGCCTGTATCTAATATTTTCTGGGTCTCATGAACAAATAAGGCGAGTTGGGTCTCACACGATCGCTGTTTCCGGAATCCATGTTGATTCCTACATAGTAGATTCTGGGTTTCCAGAAATGACATGATACGCGAGCAAAAAACATATTCTAAAATTCTACAAGAGATCGACGTAAGAGATATAGGTCTATAGTTTTGCGCATCTGCTCGACGACCCTTCTTGAAGACTGGGACTATCTGTGCTCTTTTCCAATCATTTGGAACCCTCCGTTCCTCTAGAGACTTGCGGTACACGGCTGTTAGAAGGGGGGCAAGTTCTTTCGCGTACTCTGTGTAGAATCGAATTGGTATCCCGTCAGGTCCAGTGGACTTTCCTCTATTGAGTGATTCCAGTTGCTTTTCTATTCCTTGGACACTTATTTCGATGTCAGCCATTTTTTCGTTTGTGCGAGGATTTAGAGAAGGAACTGCAGTGCGGTCTTCCTCTGTGAAACAGCTTTGGAAAAAGGTGTTTAGTATTTCAGCTTTACGCGTGTCATCCTCTGTTTCAATGCCATCATCATCCCGTAGTGTCTGGATATGCTGTTTCAAGCCACTTACTGATTTAACGTAAGACCAGAACTTCCTAGGATTTTCTGTCAAGTCGGTACATAGAATTTTACTTTCGAATTCAATGAACGCTTCACGCATAGCCCTCCTTACGCTAACTTTGCCATCGTTTAGCTTCTGTTTGTCTTTGTCTGAGAGGTTTTCGCTGCGTTTAAACTTGGAGTGGAGCTCTCTTTGCTTTCGCAGTAGTTTCCTAACTTTGTTGTTGTACCACGGTGGGTTTTTCCCGTCCCTCACAGTTTTACTCGGCACGTACCTGTCTAAAACGCATTTTACGATTGCCTTGAACTTTTTCCATAAACACTCAACATTGTCAGTGTCGGAACAGAAATTTTCGTTTTGATCTGTTAGGTAGTCTGAAATCTGCCTTCTATTACTCTTGCTAAACAGATAAACCTTCCTCCCTTTTTTTATATTCCTATTAACTTCCATATTCAGGGATGCTGCAACGGCCTTATGATCACTGATTCCCTGTTCTGTACATACAGATTCGAAAAGTTCGGGTCTGTTTGTTATCAGTAGGTCCAATATGTTATCTCCACGAGTCGGTTCTCTGTTTAATTGCTCGAGGTAATTTTCGGATAGTGCACTCAGTATAATGTCACTCGATGCTCTGTCCCTACCACCCGTCCTAAACATCTGAGTGTCCCAGTCTATATCTGGTAAATTGAAATCTCCACCTAAGACTATAACATGCTGAGAAAATTCATGTGAAATGTATTCCAAATTTTCTCTCAGTTGTTCTGCCACTAATGCTGCTGAGTCGGGAGGTCGGTAGAAGGAGCCAATTATTAACCTAGTTCGGTTGTTTAGTGTAACCTCCACCCATAATAATTCACAGGAACTATCCACTTCTACTTCACTACAGGATAAACTACTACTAACAGCGATGAACACTCCACCACCGGTTGCATGCAATCTATCCTTTCTAAACACCGTCTGTACCTTTGTAAAAATTTCGGCAGAATTTATCTCTGGCTTAAGCCAGCTTTCCGTACCTATAACGATTTCAGCTTCGGTGCTTTCTATCAGTGCTTGAAGTTCCGGTACTTTACCAACGCAGCTTCGACAGTTGACAATTACAATACCGATTGCTGCTTGGTCCCCGCATGTCCTGACTTTGCCCCGCACCCGTTGAGGCTGTTGCCCTTTCTGTACTTGCCCAAGGCCATCTAACCTAAAAAACCGCCCAGCCCACGCCACACAACCCCTGCTACCCGTGTAGCCGCTTGTTGCGTGTAGTGGACTCCTGACCTATCCAGCGGAACCCGAAACCCCACCACCCTATGGCGCAAGTCGAGGAATCTGCAGCCCACACGGTCGCAGAACCGTCTCAGCCTCTGATTCAGACCCTCCACTCGGCTCTGTACCAAAGGTCCGCAGTCAGTCCTGTCGACGATGCTGCAGATGGTGAGCTCTGCTTTCATCTTGCACAAAATATAACATGTTGACAACATATTAACATTCATACAAAACATAGAAAATGGTTTAGCTACCCAAAAAATCAAAATTCCTAACAGTATCAATAAATGGAATGCTATTTACAAAATTAATCAGAGTACATGGTCGTAAAAAAACAGGTATATCAAAATATGCAAATTAATAATTAATTACATAGAATACACATTTTATATAACCTTTTCCTAATTAATATTCTCGTCATGAGAGTCCACTTAACGCTAAACCAGAAAATAATATACAGCAGATTGAAAAATACATAAATATTGACAGCAGAATTCTTTCACATCAGCTGTCCAGGAAGAAAAACAATTCTGCCTTCCGTACCCGCAAGTACAAAAAATGCCGACCAGCACAAGAGCCGACAGCGGCTCCGCCTCGCCAGTACTGTTGCGCCCGCTCTTTGTGGCACGCTTGATCTCACTCGCCTGTGTAACGGCATTTCCAGAACGTCCGTTTCACTGAATTCTTTGGGAAAAACTCACTCCTGAGTAATCTCAAGGAGTCCATTAACACTACCACAGTGGCTAACTCAACAATGTCCATCATCACACATGTACAAGCCTGAAACGTAAAACATCGTCTAAGTACATCGGCAATGACTAGTAAACTTCTTTAATGTCCTCTTGGTCAGGCAAAAGCATGGCAATCTGGCAAATCGTTAAATATTACACTCTGTATTTACCTACTGTACAAATTACCCTTCTGTGGTATTAATCAATCCTAGGTTGGTACAATTTCAAGTCTACAATGTTCCGTATACCTAATAGTTTTCCAGAGCTTGGATACTCTAAGCAATAAGCATTTGTGTGAGGTATACCAATGACTTTATATGGTCCATTATAAACAAACTTAAATTTAGAGATTTCATTGTCTATCTCGCTCGATTTCTCATGAGCTTTTACAACTACTAAATCTCCGATTGCAAACTTAGCAAAACGCGCTTTAGCGTCATAACGACGTATGCGTGCATCGGCTCTTAGCTTCATTACTTCTCGCAAACGATCTTTTTTCACACCAATATTAATGTCAATCTGTGGAGGGAATTTGATTATCTCTTCCACAAGTCCCAGTTTGTCTGAAAACACACTCTTATTTCTCATTATTACTTCATACAGGCCTCGTCTTTGTTTGTGTGTTACGTTTGACACACCGTCTACAATACTTTCGAATTCACTTTCTACACTATTGTCAATGCCGAAATTCCTCACGTTACAGTAGTTCAAATTCATACCTACGTCAATACCATCTGGCCAGTTAACAATGTGTATAGGCTGGTATTGCCTATGCACACTGTCTCCTGCCTCGTCAAAACTAACTACTATTGTTTTATCTTGTGACGTACATGTCAAAGTTTTGCTTTCGCAATTAATCACTGCACGGTACTTTAATAGCCAATCTAACCCGATAATTACTTCCGTAATTAAGTCTGGCACGACGACAAACTCTTGTTCAAATCATGCCCCACATATCTCGAAGTTGACAAAAATCTGTTTTGTGACCGGTTTACTGGCCTTCCCAGTAGCACCGATAATTTTCACTCCTGATACTGGCATAACTACGATGCCGGGTCTGTCTTTCAGTAACTCAAATATTTTCCCAGATACAGCACTCAATTCTGCACCGGTGTCAATCAACACGTTTCGTTGTAGGTTGTGCATATTAACAGACACTACTATCTGTCTACACTTGTCCTCGACTGTTCCTTTATTTTCCCACAGTAAATCCTCGTCTGTACCCAGGTCATTCCAGAAAAAACCATCCGGCTTTGATCCTAAATCTGGCTTATCTGGCGGCCTTCTCAGCCTCTGTTCACGTACAGTTTTAATTTCAACACGTTTGTCCTGAGGCTTAGTCTGTAGCTTCGCCCCCAATACCGAAACCTTTTCCTGTAACTCGTCAACTAGTGAGTGTTGCTTTGCTATCAATTCATTAATTGTCATCTTTGTTGATTCCTCTTTGGCCAGATCGATCTCATCTGCCAATCTACCTGGAGGAATGTGCTCAGTAGTATCTGCAATTACTTCCTCTAGATCTGCGCAACCTACACTGCTACCATCTGACCGTATAACGTCAGCTCTAACCTCATATACGCTGTAATCTACGTGCTTTTCTACCAATTGTGTCCGGCTATCACTAAAATTTTCGTAATCTTTCTCCTTAATACTCTCGCAATGTTTAAACTGGAGGTTTGCGTCGGATGGGTCAGCCACATCTACCACTAAAACTTTCGGTAAAGTCTGCCGTTCAGGGCGAGAACTTTCCATTACTACTTCAACATCTAACTCCCGCGGGACGAAACACGACGAACCTTGCTCGCGCTCCCCATTAATACCAACTATTTCTAGTAAAGTCTGCCGGTTAGGGCCAGAACTTTCTATTACTTCACAAATACTATCTTCCTGTGGGATGAGACACGGCAAATCCTGCCTGCGCTCCCCATAAACACTTCTCCCGTACAGGCCCCTATAATCTCTTAGTTCGTCGTATAAGCGACCGAACTGCCTTAACCAGACCTCATCCCTCTCTGCATTCCCTCGCTCAATGACAAACGTGTTATCCGACATCTGATCTTCTCTCAACAATTACAAATCATTCGTAAACTCAATCTCCATTTCCGCTGTGGGTGTTACAGCTGCCACTTTATAATCGTTTTCCGGAACACTACTTAAATCGTTCTCACTGACAGTGAATGTATTTTCTACTGCCGTGTCTACAGCTGATCTACTACTTGTGGGCGCACTCCTTTCTCTTAACACTGGCACACTCTCCCACTGTTGAATATTCCATACGGAATTTTCGTAATGACGACACCTGGGTTTTCTCCTGTTATTGGGCCTCCTAAATTTCTCCACGCCCGGTCGGCCCCTCACCAGCGCGGCTAATGGTTTCCCTGTCTCATCCCAGCAGATACGCTCCCCGGATACTGCTGAGGCATCTGATCACACCCTCTGGCGTTATTACTATTCTGCGAAGCCCATATCACGCTAGTATGATACTGGTTTCCGTCATTCCTGTTATTATTTGCATTGTACCGATTGTCATTACGGCCCGAACCACTATTGTTATTGCTGCCAACATTGCGGTATGCATTATTCCCATAGTTACCGTTGTTGTGGTTGCTGTGGTACCCGTTGTTAACACGGCCTCTACCACTGTCGCGATTATTGCGCCAATTGTCCTCGTCCTCAACTCTTTCCAGGAAATCATTGATTGTCCTGTAATTGCTTCGTATGTAGCATTTTGTATCATCTGGAAGCTTCTTGTAGAGTTCCCAGACTATTTCGGATTCCGTGCGGCGATCACGCAAATATTCCAACTTACGGATCCAGCCCTCACAAAACTCCTTCATCGAGCCGCGCGAATTCGCATCAAAAGGCCTCGATACGACAAATTCGCGCCAGACACTTTGCTGTTTTTGCTCTGACCAGTATTCAGCCAGAAACAAATTTTTAAACTCGTCAAAAGTCAGGTTCATAATGTTGAAGTTTAAGCCCCAACGCTTGGCATCACCAGCCAACACATCAATAACCGCATTAATTTTTCTCTCATTAGTCCATGATCTGGGTAAAACTCTTTCACAATTTTTAATGAAATCCATCGGGTGTATGCCGCCTTTTTTCAAGGGGTCGAACCGCTCCTCTTTCGTCAACAATTCCAAACTATGTGCACAGATTGGCACATAGCTCTGTTTTTCATCAAGTTTCTTTTCGAATTCCGACACTCTCGTAATTACTTGGCAAGTGGTTGTTGCAAGCGTTTCTACTTCCCTTTTTTTCTCTTCACAGGTATTAGCCTACTTCGTCACTTTGGTATCTACTTCGGATACTAAAGCCTTTAAAGTTTCCACCTTCTTTTGATCCTCGTTTTTCACTAATTGAATTTGTTCCGTCACCTTATTCTCGATGATCGGAGCACCTGCTTCTCCTAAACTTTTCTCGATTCTGCTAATTTCGGAATAAAAACGAATATTTATGCTTGCAATTTCCCCCTGAACGCCTATCATTTCCTGTTTAAGATTACCGATTTCGGTATTAATTACAACAATATCTTCTTTGATTTTATCAACTTTTGTGTTAACAACGCCAACATTGTTGTTAACAATGTTAATAGCTTTGTTCTGATTGTCTAGCTTCTGTTCAGTTTTTTCAAACTGAGCTTCTTGCTTGGCAGCCAGATCTTCTACAAATAATATTTACAAAACAACCAATTTTTTTATATATATATATATATATATATATATATATATATATATATATATATATATATATATGGCAGCCTGATCTTCTACAAATAATATTTACAAAACAACCAATTTTTATATATATATATATATATATATATATATATATATATATATATATATATATATATATATATATATATGTAATTTTTTTTTTTTTTTTTACTGTCTGGTAAGTCCCCCCGTCCCCCCCCCCCCCCCCCGACCTGTGGTTCTGGGTGAAATTTCCAAAATCTACCCCTTTCTCTAGACCTCTCCACTCCTTTTCCTTCAGCCCTCTTCCTTCCCCTTCAACCCTTCTGCTGGAAGAAGGAGCCAATGGCTCTGAAAGATTGCATATATATATACACAAAATCACAATATATAAAGACACAGAAATGTCATATCTTGAAACAAAGAAAAACAATTATAGTACAATAGATGGAAATAGGAGGAGATGCATTTCCAGCGTTACAACCTGACTATGGCAAGCACTTGGCTTCACAATGCTTGTGACCTGGTACCCTTTTCCTAATTTGTCCCGTACCATCTGGCCTACATCACTCCCATGGCTACTACCTAGCAGCAAGACCCTCTTCTTCCTACTCTCTTTTGGTACCAGCTTACATTGAGTTTCTTTGCTAGAAATCTGTTGTGCCCTATTGTGATCTCCTACTTCAGGTCATAAGTCAAATTTATTCAATGCCGTTAGCTCAAGTATGGATGAAAGGCTGCTCCCCTTTCGCCTGTTTGCTTGTTACCCTTACCCAGTTCCCAGGATCTTTTTCCTCCTTCAACCTATCTAGTTCAAATTTCGTATGATCTAATTCCTCCTTAAGGGCACAAATCTCAGCCTCCTCCTCAGTGATTCTCTAGTCTTTTTTGCAAAACCTACAGATCCTTGGAAGAACCTCATTGAGTTTCCCATTCAGTTCCCCACTACAATCACTCCAGTGAAATTCCAACCCACAGTCTACCCATAACACTCCCTCTTTGACTGTCCTACAGCAACATGCACACTTATCATGGATTGTAACGCAGATTACATGCTTAAAAATAGAACTAAATCACTTAACACACTTTACACTACATGCATCTCCGTTATTTATGAGCAGCAGAATTCAGTCCTAAGCACTTCAGGTGTATGATATAATGTAAAAAGTTATTTATTTCCTCTTACAACAACAACTTAGCAGTCACTCAACTGAGTATCTGTGAATTATTATAATCACAACAGAATGTAACTTTACAGTATGCAAACTGCACATAAACAACTAGCGCGTGAGATTCTAAATCAAACAACTTAAGATTTACAATCACTTATTGACAGTATAATATAATTTGGAAGATAAAAAATCTATTCACCAAGCGGTGGTGGAACACACACATAAAAGGAGGTTATAATTATGCAAGCCTTCAGCTTCAGCTTACTGTCTGGTAAGCCCCCCCCCCCCCCCCCCCCCCCCCGGACCTGTGGTTCTGGGTGAAATTTCCAAAATCTACCCCTTTCTCTAGACCTCTCCAGTCCTTTTCCTTCAGCCCTCTTCCTTCCCCTTCAACCCTTCTGCTGGAAGAAGGAGCCAATGGCTCTGAAAGATTGCATAATGTGTGTTCTGCCACCACTTGGTGAGTAGATTTTTTATCTATCTAATAAAATTATAACTTAAGATTTATGCTACTTTCTGGAAATATGAACTTAATAATGAATGGACACACACAAATTAATTGTTGGAAAGACAAACAGAACAATTAAATGGGATTCTCTAAGTTGAGTGCGCCAAAACTTAAACAAATATATGACTACAACCTGACCTTAGGATCTTTTCGTGTTTTCTGGACTAATACATAAAGGAAAGTGATATCTTTAATAGTATGCTTAAAAATGCACTAATACATGTATTTAATGAGTAATTTGTACTGAACTGACTGTTATTACAATCCAGATAACTTATCTTTACAAGAGCGCAAAAACTCTGACATCTCTCCTTGTGTAGTCCTGCCAATACATTTATTAAAAAGCTAATTTGTAGATGTTACAGGCTGAGTATAAAAACACCAGATGCCAATTAGATACAATAAAAAGGCAGGTTGAAAATAATAAAGACATAGAAAATGCTAAAAGTACACTGCCATATCACAACCTAATTACATTAAAACAGGAAACACAGGTATGCAATAGTGTATTTGTGGATACAGAGGTACAAAGTCCAAAGCCATATCAGCCACACATCAATCTTATTACAGTTACATCAGCCATCCATGTATATTTTCTTATACATCAATAAAGTTTGTGAGCCTACACATAATTAACACTCTACCCAAAGAAGTAAACATGATCAATGCCAGTAACCATTTAGGATTGGATAAAACATTATACAGGAAGTAAAAAATCATATTTATCTAATTACGGTACCAGAAAAATTGTTGAAATACAAGTCAACACTGTGGACAGTCTGAGGAGGAAATTATTGGTGGCTTTCATATAGGGTTGGTTACAGGTAATAGGCAGAAGGTGTTGGGAGAGAGAGAGAGAGAGAGAGAGAGAGAGAGGGGGGGGGGGGGGGGGGGAGGTTTCTGGAATGGATCTAAGGATTTCAGGAGGAACTGGTGTCTGACAGCTGGTGAAAGCCCTCAGCCAAGTAAAGCAATTCCAGTAGTTCATAGCCACAGCAGTAGAGCCTTTGTTGGTATGTAGGATGTTAAGGTCAGGATTAGTTTTTACGTGGTGGATTGTGGGTATTCCTGCAGATGTAATGTGGGTTTCCATGATACAAATGTGTCACCAAAAGGATTTCAATGACGGAAGAATGCATGCAGTAAAAGGTAGACAGATGGGTTTTGCAGGTTACAGTGTCACTGAGTCCAGAGACCTGTCCAACAAAACAGGTGGGTGTAAGTCAGGGTGTCAGCTTTACCAGCCACCATTGCAGAAAGCCCTATTATATAGAGATGTTGAATTTTTACCTTCACACAACTTGTAAAAGTGCTACAAAACTGGTGAATAGGTGGAAGGTTACAAGCACCATTTGACATCAAAAGCCAACCTTTCAGGTCACCCCTGGAACTTGAACCTCAGAATATCGCCATTTCTCACATCACATCACAATTGTAGCATAGGAGTCATCTGCCATATCAGTTTCACCCTAAAAAGACCTTTTGGGCCAGATAACATTAAGACACATCTGCCACCTACCCAACTGCCCTGTTGTAGCCAGTTGATGACATAACTTGAGTTCCACCATCATCACAGCACCAACCATTGACAGACTTGGAAATGAAGCAGCCTCTATATGCAGCCATCTATGGGGCAGGTCCAAGCAACTGTGGTCAGTTCACAAATAACTTCCTCACCCTCCAATCTGTGCCATAGCCAGTATTTTCTGATCCTATGGGCTGACAGCATTTTTCCAGCTTCCCTATAAGGAAGTGAGAGAGGGGTCATGATGTGGCAGCATACAGATTCACTGCAGCCTCATAAGGAGATCCAGACTGCCATGAAGATTCCAAAGAGACTTGTCCAGTTCCAGCAAGTACTTCATCATATCCCTTGGCAGCCAGCATCTGCTCATGGCAGTATGTTCTTGTAATGACACAAAGGAATAATACCCAACTGCAGAACTGTTGCACTCTTATCAATTACGGCTAAGGTGTTCATGCAGACTGATTCAGTTTTTGCCCAGTGACTTCTTGGATGTTTGTATGTCAGTTGGCAAAGCTCCTGAAATATTGCATACTACCAGGACTCTCTTTCTAGGCACCATTCATTCAAGTGTCTCACTGTGCAACAGCTTAGTGTAATAAATTACAGGTTTATGAGGCAGTTCATGTCCAGACACTGACAACTAGCACCTACCGGAGAGCAACATTAAATTCTTCACCATACAAAATGTAAAAATGTAGTAGTCTTTGACTAAATTATTCATTAATCAACACTGAAAAAGTCATATTGTACACTTATCTGGCAGGCTCTCACGATGTCAGAGGATACAGTACAACTGCCATTTGTGCACAAAATAGATTGTTTACAAAACATTTGTGCAGTCTATACTGACTGGGATATTCGACAATTTTGTGGGATCTAAATGATGAGTGAAATTAATGGTTTGTGTCTCACTGAGGATGTGATCATTAGAAACTGCACACATGCTCTGATTCAACATGTATGGGTATTTAAACCCCATTACTCCCATTGCAAGTACAGTACTCAGAGTGCTCTATCCTTTTTCTACCATTTGGCATGATTTACATTTCTCTGAATGCTTTGTACACATGGAAAATGTCAAGTCAGGCCATGTCTCGCATTTCATGCTAACATATAATGCCCTCCTCAGTAGCTTGCTGGATGAGCCAGACATCAGGCTTACAAAGTGCAGAAGCATATCACCTATAATACATCAATAGTTACTTACACATTACTCCATTAAAACAAATATGCAGATTTATGTGTGCTGTATTTGTTTATTTTTCATGAATATGAATCATTTCATTCCGTGGTGTGGACTATTCCAGCAGTAACTAGTTACAAATGGCAGAGGGCAGGAGATCCCAGAAAATAATTTCTGAAGACTTTTTTTTTAATTACTTAAATAATACAAACAAGCCTTACAATGAACATTCAAAACTCTTAAATCATTTGAGAGCAAAGCTGCTCATATAAACAGGTAACCAGCAAAAAATGAAAGATTGGAAAAGGTACTCTACATACTTAAAGACACACACACACACACACACACACACACACACACACACACACACAAAACTATTATTCCTTTTGCATTTTTTGTGTTGTCTTTGGGAGGTACAAATATCAATCTAAACAAAAAAAGCCTTCGGTATCAGTTTGCCATTCTGTGAGCTACTTATCCACCTCAGCAAATGTGGATGTTTGCTAGATGTTTTCATCATTACTACTTTTATAACTTCTATTCTTAATGTGTATGTTGATGCTCCAATTCATTTGTGATCCTTGTAATGTCTGATTTTAATGTGGAACAACCCAACCAGCATTGAAATGACATGCTCTTCTGGTAAATCATATTTCTATTCTTAGCTCTGTCTCATATCTGAAATCTACAAAAGGAATTTTTCGTTGTACGCTTTGTAATGCCCATTAAATGAAGTTAAATTTATTTCTCATTAAGTATTTTACATTTCTGTACCAAATTATTAAAAAAAAAATTAGCTTAATATTTCAATGCAATTTTTACATTATTTTCTCACATGTAGGTGTGTAATATAACAATGAGCCAAAGTTATTCTTGTAACCATGTAGAACACTTAATTTAAGCACCACTGAGAATACGCCACACATCTATGAAATAACATCAAATTACATTGAGACATTGAATAATATTACTCGTTCTCCACTGTCTTAATCTTTCTTGTCCTGATACTAACTTGAACAAAATAAAATATACCACCACTGTTGTAATATCTTAATTCCATGATATAATTTCTTATTACACAATATTTACTTGCACTTATTAACTGATCAAATAACACAAACCATTTTATGGCTGCTGCAATTATAAATCAGTATCTTTCAAGATACATGAACAATCAATGTTAAATCCATCACCATCACTGTTTATTTTTAAAACAAGCTGCATGGAGAAAATTGGGCATATTTCTCACTGGAAATTAATCTGTACTGTGAGCTTCCCCAAACTGCTTACAAAAGTCACTAATACAAATTATTTTTTTAAAGAAAGGACAATATTGAAGACAACATAATCAAAATTTGTATTATGTTGAATTCACTTGTAACTTCAGTTATATAATGATAGCTAATGCAGGTTTAATTGCATATATTTGTGGCAAAATCATAAAAACTACACAACATCTGATAACACAATTACTAAATAGTGGCCAGAAACTATGTTCTGTATCTGTCTACAATAAAAAGGAAAATGATTGAGAATCTGATATGAGTTTACGAAATCATATTTTCATACAAAACTTAAGTCTATAATGTGGTAGTTAAAAATGAAATGAAATACTTGACATGGAAAAACATTGAGTAGGTGCAATAAGGATAACTTATTAGCACTGGTTAACATTTCAGTCAGAATGACTGATAATGAATGCAGTTAAATTCAATGACATTTCCTTTTCTGCTTTTTCTTTTCTTCTATGTGATCATGTCCTTACCCTCCCTGTAAATGAGTTGAATTAGGTGTTTTTTACTGAAGATACCAATTATGTTACAATTATCACAGCACAATCTTGTTAAATAACAACAGATAATCAAATTGCATGCATCAATGTATTCTCACCAAGTACAAGAACATCAACTTGTTCCATAAATTTTTACTGATTTCCCTCTACCCAAATATTTCTGGAATCCACACATTACAAGAATTTAATAAAAAGCAGTAGTGCCCCTTCAGTGGATATATTAGTTACACCTAAAAAATTGAATGAACAATCAGGAAGAATTTTCACACAGTTAAACTATTTTAAGAAGTCTAAATATTTAATTAACAACAAATAATATCCAACAAACCATGTGTATTTCAATGAAACAAAAGCTGTTTCTCTCAACACTATTAAGACAAATATAGATGATCTTAATGCTTACATTTTAGAGTAATTAACCAATCCTGTTGGTGGTGATGGAGTTTTGATCAATGGCCTTATTTCAGCAAACTTAGGGTGGTTCTTATCACCAAGCAATTTGAATATAACTGTTTCACTGGTGGTGATGTAACAACCCATCTGACTCATTCTCTAAAGGAAACCAAAATAAATTCAGTTGTATTTAATGAAAAATACAAGATCATTAATTTGAACCTTACAGTCATTTATGAATTAAAATCACATTCATTCACAAAATTTCAAACATTCAAATATAAAACGCAATTTACTCAAAGCAAAATGTTTCAATATGATAAACACAAGCTGAAGTGCAAACAGTGATACAGTACACCATAACTTTGACAATAAAAGAGGTGAGAATACATTAGAGAAGATAAACTCCTTTGCCGAGATCACTAATAATAACTTTTACTCTCAATAACTGGTTTCAGTAATCAGTGTTACCACCTTCAGATCTGCAAAGCATTTATATGACTATATAGAAAACAATTGTAATATGCATGATCAGGTACAGTGTAAAAGAAAAAAAAATTACAACAAATATTTCATATTTCTTAAAAGAATGGTGAAAGTGCTATTTCTCACGAATTGGCAGGCGTGTAACAGACAAGAAGCTTGATGCATCAGCACGTCACAATTAAAACAACTATATACACAGTTATTCACCACACACATCTGTCTTATATCAATCACAAGGGAGCACATCACTGCCACCAGGACGCTGCAAGACTGGCAGGCAGTGACCAGTAAAGGCTACTGGTAAGTAGGTAGGCAGGTTTGTTTAAAAGAGGGGGGGAGAGGGACCTAACTACGAGGTCATCGGTCCCTTGTTCCTAATAAAACAATGCCACAAGTGTGAGAATAAAACAGACGAAACATATAACACCAAACAGAAAGAAAGGAAAGACCACAAGAACGAAGGAAAGGCAACGAACACTAAAATGAACAAAAGAGGAAAGGCAAACAACAGAAAGATGCAAGAAACAGTTAGAAGAGAGTAAAACAAGAAAGCAGATTACAGTGGTTGGCCGACCATGAAATTAAAAAGGAAAAGCCAACCACTCTGCAACACATTAAAACTTCCACCCTAAAAGCACTAGGGTGGAGGACACAAAGGGACAACGGACATGCGCTAAAACTTGAATCAAACAATAAAATCCATTCTCATGAATAAAACGTAAAACTAAATCAGCCAATGAGGCATTGTCAGATAAAATGAGCGGCAACGAGTCCGGTAACCCAAGATTTCGACCCTGGGCAGTCAAAGTGGGACAGGGCACCAGAATATGGGCCACTATCAACCAGGTGCCACACTGACACTGAGGTAGGTCTTCACAGCACAGGAGATAGCCACGGGTCACCCAGGCATGGCCAATGCGGAGCCAGTAGAGAACCACGGAGTCCCTGCGAGAGGCTCTCATTGAGGACTTCCACACATTTGTGGTCTCCGTAACTGCTCACAGTTTGTTGTGTGTACTGAGATTTTGCCATTCCGTCTACCAAAACTGAAAAACCTTGCGGTGTAATAACAAACACAAATCAGTTATGGGGATGCCCATCTCCAGAAGCGGTTTCCATGTAGCCTGTTTGGCCATCCTGTCAGCAAGTTCATTTCCTGGGATTCCGACGTGTCCACAGGTCCAGATGAACACCACTGAACGACTGGGCCGTTCCAGGGCATAGATGGACTCGTGGATGGCTACCAAAGGATGACGATGGTAGCACTGGTCGATAGTTTTCAGACTGCTCAAGGAGTCAGTACATAAAAGAAAAGACTCCCCAGGGCATGAACAGAGATACTGAAGTGCACGAGAAATGGCCACCAGCTGTGGAGTGAATACGCTGCAGCCATTGGGTAAGGAATGCTATTCAATGCGGCTGCCGTGAACGTAGGCAAAGCCAACGCAACCATCAGCCATCGAGACGTTGGTGTAAATGACTTCTGAGCCATGGACGTCAAGAATCGAGAGGAAGTGACAGCGGAGAGCTGCAGGGTTAACAGAGTCCTTAGGGCCACGTGAAAGTTCCAGACGAAGCTGCGGCCGGGGCATTCACCATGGAGGTGTACGTGAATGGACCGCAAACAGATGTGGTAAAGAGGACTCCAATTCAGAGAGAAGAGACCACATGCGAACTGCAATTGTTAGCCCTGACCTAGGCCACCGATGCAGGAGATGGACTGCTGTGAGTGGGAAAAGGAGACAGTAATTCGGATGCTCAGGAAAACTACGAATGTGTGCTATGTAACTGGCGAGCAGTTGTGCACATCTGATTTGCAATGGAGGGACACCAGCCTCCAACAGTATGCTGGTCACCAGATTCATCCTAAAAGCTCCTGTCGCTAGTCAAACCCTGCAGTGGTGCACAAGGTCGAGTAATGCAAAACTGACTGTGCTGCCAAACCATAAACCAGACTCCCAGTCATTTCGAGATTGGACAAGGGCTCTGTAGAGCCGCAGGAGCGTAGAGTGATCTGCACCCCAATTGGTGTTGCTCAGGCAACGGAGGGCATTGAAGTGCTGCCAGCACTCCTGCTTAAGCTGACGAAGATGAGGAAGCCAAGTCAATCAGGCATCGAAAACCAGTCCTAAGAATCAATATGTCTCCACTACAGTGAGTGGATCGTCATGAACGTAAAGTTCTGTGTCCAGATGAACATAACAATGCTGACAGAAGTGCATGACACACGACTTTGCGGCTCAAAACTGGAAGCCATGGGCTAGAGCCCATGACTGTGTCTTGTGGATGGCTCCCTGTAGGTGATGCTCAGCAACACCAGTACTGGAGCAGCAGTACGAAATGCAGAAGTCGTCTGCATACAGAGAAGGTGAGACGGAGGGCCCAACAGCTGCTGCTAGAGTGTTAATGGACACTAAAAATGGAGAGACACTCAATACAGAGCCCTGTGGGACTTGATTCCCCTGGATATGGATGGAATTATGGGAGGCACCAATTTGGACGTGGAAAGTATGGAGCAACAGGAAATTTTGGATAAAAATCGGGAGCGGGCCCGGAGACCTCACTCATACAATGTGGAAAGGATATGATGTCGCCAGGTCATGTCATACGCTTTTCATAAATCAAAGAAGACAGCGACCGGGTGTTTACGCCTGGAAAAGGCTATTCGGATGGCAGACTCTAGCAACACAAGGTAATCAGTGGTAGAGCGACCATGGCGGAAGCCGCCCTGACATGGAGCCAGTAGGCCACGTAACCCCAGGACCCAACCCAACCGCCGACGTACCATACATTCCAGCAGCTTACAAACAACGTTGGTGTGGCTGATGGGCCGATAGCTATCCACATCAAGCGGGTTTTTATCAGGTTTGAGCACCAGAATGATCGTGCTCTCCTGCCATTGCGAAGGAAAGACGCCATCGCACCAGATCCGGTTAAATATGATGAGGAGATGTCGCTTGTAGTCAGATGAGAGATGTTTAATCATCTGGCTGAGGATCCGATCAGGCACCGGAGTTGTGTCGGGGCAATGTGCAAGGCCATTGAGGAGCTCCCACTCTGTAAATGGGGTGTTATAGGATTCACTGTGGCATGTAGCGAATGAGAGGAAGTTCCCTTCCAGCCGCCGTTTGAGAGTACGAAAGGCTGGGGGGTAATTCTCCTATGCAGAGGCTGGAGCAAAGTGCTCGGCAATCGTGTTTGCGTCGGTATATAACAAGCCATTTATGGTAACACCTATTGGGGTCTGGCACCCAAAAAAACGTTTAATCTTTGCCCAGACTTTGGAAGGTGACGTATGGCACCCAATGGTCGAGACATATCTCTCCAAACACTCCTGCTTCCGTCATTTGGTAAGTTGGCGAACACGGGCATGGAGCCGTGTAAACGCTATGAGGTGCTCCAGGGAAGGGTGCCACTTATGCTGTTGTAGAGCTCACTGACGTTCCTTAATTGCTTCAGCGATTTCCGGGAACCACCAAGGGACTGGCATATGCCTCAGGCACCCTAAAGAGTGAGGGATTGGGTTTTCTGCCACAGAAACAATTATTGCAGTCATCTGCTCAACCATCACATCGATGTTACCATGTGGATGAGATTCAACAGTGACAGCAGAGGTGAAAGTTTCCCAGTCTGCCTTGTTTAAAGCCCATCTGGGCAGGCATCCTTAGGCCTGACGCTGGAGCAGTGACAGGAAGATGGGGAAGTGGTCACTACCACACAAGTCGTCATGTGCTCTCCAGTGGACAGATGGGAGAAGTTCTGGGATGCAAAGTGATAAATCAATGGCCGAGTAACTACCACGAGCCACACTGAAATGTGTGGCGGCCCCAGTATTTAAGAAGCAGAGGCCGAGCTGAGACAGTAAAGTTTTGACATCTCTGCCTCGGCCAGTAAGCACAGTGCCACCCCACAAGGGGTTACGAGCATTAAAACCTCCCAAAAGTAGGAAAGGTTTAGTTGGGGAGTTGATCAATCAGTGCAGCTAGTATATTCAGGGGTAATGCACCATCTAGAGGAAGATAAACATTGCAAACAGTTATTTCCTGTGTAGTCCTTATTCTGACAGCCACAGCTTCAAGAGGGCTTTGAAGGGGCACAGGTTCACTGCAGACTGAGTTGAGGACATAAACGCAAACTCCACCTGACACTCGATTATAGTCGCTATGGCTCCTGTAATATCCCTCATAGCCGCGAAGGGCAGGGATCCGCATTGCCAGGAACCAGGTTTCCTGGAGGGCAATGCAGATAGCAGGTGTAAAGCTTAACAGTTGCCGTAGCTCAGACAGGCGGTGGAAAAAACTGTCGCAATTCCACAAGAGGATGACGTCATCGTGAGATTGGGAAGGCATGGAACATTCAATGAGGTATTTTATGCCTCAGAGTCACCTGCTGCCATCATCTTATTGCCTGAGCAGTCTATAACCATTGTATCTGAGGGTCTGATGAGATCTAGGTCCTCAGGGGATGCCAAAATCTCCAAGCCATCCTCAGACACAGAGCTTGTAGGTAGCGATGGTGTGGGTGGCACTGCGATTTCCTTGGTCTTAGAGGTCTTATTTTTTTATTTCTCTCGCTGCTCCTTGGGTTTCCCCCTGGCTGGGAGGACTACACTGGCTCATTCTCTGGGACTGAGGATGAGCATGAAGCCCTACGACCAGCGGCTTTTGGGCTCTTCAGCCAGGGGTGGATGTCATCTTTCCCACTAGCAGAAACATGGGAATGGAGTGACCCAAGGGAACCCTTCCTAGCAAGAGAAGCTGAAGAAGACTTACGCTTCTCTGGCTTAGAAGTGGGAAGTGGGGATGGACGTCGCTGATGGTTTTGGGGGGGGGGGGGGGGGGGGGGGGTAGATCCCAAAGTAGGTGGTGCAGGAGTAAGAGGGAGGGAAATGCCCCCCAGCATCAAAGGGGCAGGTGTAGTCTTCCGGCTCTGAAAGGTGATTGGAGTTGGTGGAGCTGATGATGCCTGAACTGTTGAAGCGGCGGCGTAAGACGATGGCATATACACGGGATGCAGGCATTCAAATTTTCTCTTAGCCTCAGTATAGGTCAGTCAGTACAGGATCTTGTACTCCATGATTTTCCTTTCTTTCTGGAGAATGCTGCAGTCTGGCGAGCAAGGCGAATGGTGCTCTCCACAGTTGACACAGATGGGAGGCAGGGCACATGGAGTACTGGGAAGTGATGGGTGTCCGCGAACTCGACATGTGATGCTGGAAGTACAGCAGCAAGACATATGGGCGAAATTCCAGCACCTGTGGGTGCAATTGTCAATGTCTGTCCTTTACTGGTCACTGCCTACCAGCTTAGCAGTGCCCTGGCTGCAATGATGTGCTCCAAAGTGGGTGATATGAGACAGATGTGTATGTGGAGAATAACTGTGTATACAGTTGTTTTAATTTTGATATGCTGATGCATCTGTCTTGTAGTCTTACATAATTGCTAATTCATGAGAAAGAGCAATTTTGCTGATATTTTAAGAAATGTGCAATAACCTGTGTGTCAAGGTATGCCGTACTTCTTTTTCTTTTCTTTTTTTACCTGATACCATAATATCATACATTACAGTTGTTTTGTATATAGTTGCACTGTATAAATGCCTTCCGGATCTGAAGATGGTAATACTGATTAACAAAATCATTCATCAAGAATAAAGGTTACTATTGGTGATCTTGGCAAAGAAGTTTACCTTCTCGATCATCTCTTGTGGCTCAAAATGTGTAAACTAAAAGATGAGAATAATGTAGATTTCCTATTACCACTGAAAATTCAATCAAGAAACACACTTTGACATAGCAGTGGAGATTTTATTAAGATTCCCTACTTGATTGCAAAATATTTTTATGAATTATTGTAAACCTGGCTCATTTCATTTCAAATCATAGTGATAGATTGCAATTATGATAGATGGAACATGCAAATAACTAAATTGAAGAGAGAGAGAATAAAGAAGAAAATAGTACATGCATGACAGAAAACAAACCACAATATTACACAAAGATAACCCACTTTTACATTCTCGGAATTAACGTCTTTCCACATGTTTACAAAATAGTTTATCACGCCTGTCAAATTTCTTGTGTACACAATGTTTATTCACAGCCATTTTTGCCATAATTGCAATTTTCTGGTGAGTTATTCTTTATGAAACAATGTTCATGAAGAAAAAAACTGAAGTAATTGACATAAAATGATGCTGGCATGGCACTGACCTTCAAGTAGTGTTTACAAACGTTACGCAGTCAACATTTTTGACACCTAGATGCTCTACTCAGCAGGTCTGAATCAGTTCAAGTCAGAACAATTTGTGCTTAGTCTCCTGTTGCTGCCAAGCTCTACTTGGTGTGGTAACTGATGGGAGGAATTGCTTCAATAGAAGTCGGAGGAAGGTGTGACTCCTGATGAACATTCATTTGTTTCTTGTTACTACCAACCTTAGCTTTCAATACTGTGTGCTATACAACAAGTAGTATCCTTATATTATTGTTTGTTAATTGCCATGCCAAAGGTTAATTGTGTGTACTGTGTAGTGTTGCTTACACGAAAACCCATTTGATGGAAGAGAGAGTAAAAATTCTCAAAAGAGTTGAAGTTAATCAGAGAACACGTGTTGCACTAACACAGAGTTTAAGAATACCTTTGTCTACACTGGACAGTGTCATTAAAAACAAAGACTATTTTGGAAAGTGCAAGTACCAGTGGGCCAAATTCCAAAAACATGAAATATGCCAGTTATTCTAATTATGCAGAACTGAAAGAAATTACAAAGAACTTGTTTCAGACAGCAAGTGCCTGGAACACCCCACGAACAGGGTAAGTTGTGCAAAAAGGGCACTGAATGTGGTCAGTGTGCTTGGAATCGAGGACTTCTCCACATCTAAAGGGTAGATTGAAAGGTTCAAGAAGCAGTACAATCTTGTGAACAAAACTGTATATGACAAAGGAAACAGGGTAAATATAAAAACCTTTAGTGAATCGCATGAAGGCAGATTACAAAACAAAAACTGCCATGCAGGGAAAAACAATAGTGTTTGCCTGACAGTAATGTTAGGTACAAACACTGACGGCTCAGAAAAAATTAAACTGTTCGTGGTTGGCAAATCAGAGAACTATGCTGTTAAGAAAATACAAAAATATTGCCAATAAACTACTGTGCCAATAAAGTGCGGATGACATTGGAATTATTCGAGAAGCAACTGCATAGCCATGTTGCGAGAATTCTCTTGTTTGTGGATTGTTGACCTGCACATCCAAAAAATAAAATCTTATTTAATGCACAGTTAAAGTTTCCTAAATTGAATTGCACAAGCAAATTGCAGCCTTTGGATTTGGGTATTATCCATGTCTTTAAAGCTTACCACAGGAAAGCCATTATGAAGAAGGCAATAATTTTGTTGGAAGCCTCCTTTTTGCACTATATTTCCAAGGCATGGACAGAGGTGAAGGAGTCAACCATGTCCAACTGCTTGTGAAAAGCAGTAGTCATTCAAGCAGATGAAGGAAATGGATCTGACACAGCAGTCAAAGGAAATGGATCTGACACACCAGCTAAGAGTAATAATGATGACACTGAAACTCTGCTCGCTTCACTGTGAGAAAAGCTGCAGCTGGAGTATCCAGTGCAAGATTTCCTACATGTTGATAACAATGTTGTAACAAATGAAAGTGCATCTGTGGAAGATGTGATTGGCTTCACATACAAGAAAATGATGACAGTGTAGGAAGTGATAGTGTTGATGACAGTGGGGTTCCCTCTACTGCAGTTGTAAGTGCAGCAATGAAGACAATAAAAAATATATATTTCTGCTTAAGATGTAGATGCCATACCTTTCCCTTGTGTTTATGGACTGGAAAATCATACTGAAAATAAATTCACAAAAAACCCAACACATAATATTGGATCAATTTGTTCACTGTATCACATTTATGTAAGACCATTCAAATTAAAGAACAGTATAACAAATAAAACAGCTTATTAATGTTTTATTAAGCGTGTGCTTAAAAGGCTGAAGTGTGAAATGGTACCCTCCCCTGGAATCTTGGCTGTTGTGACAAACTGATCTGTACCATAGCCAGACGTCTGGGTTGATTTCAAGGTTACAACTTTGTTACAAGTTGGCAAAGCCAGTGAATGTAAAATAAAGACTGTGGTGACAGATTGATCCATGGTGTAGTGCCATATTTAATGCACTTTACAATATTTCATGCACTTTCCCTTACAAAACTGCAAACTGCTTGATATGTTCAGCATACAGTGTTCATCCACTGATGTCAATTTTGCTGGGCAAGTTACAATAAAAATGAACATTTAGGAGAGCTCTTTAATGCAGTGTACACCTGAACTGCATTTTCTGTAGACTGAAAAATTTATATTTGCAGTCTACAAAAAATACGGCACCTTTACTTCACAAATACATAAATCAGCAAGGTGGGTGCCGAGTTTGCTTTCTCCAAAATACATAATTTTTAATCGCATTTGTTATACAAAAGTGTTAGTAAATGTCACATCAGTGGCTAAACATAGTACAAAATTCAGATGACCTTTATTAGATAGTAAATGAGTCCCTGGCAAATATTTTTATGCCTATTATGTAAATATATCATACAAAAACTAAGAAAATGCAGGAGGGAGGGGGGGGGGGGAGAATTCTACACGTAACTTCTTCTGCTTAAAAAGCTATTTCCCATATATTACATTTTCCTGCATTTTTCACAAATTTTTAAAGTCTCTTGAAAAGCGTAAAAGTGGGATTTACTGCACTATGTACTTTTTAACATGAAATACCTTGCACGAACTGAGACTACTGCTAAAAGGCCATAAAAATATTCAAATAAAAATCTGCTTCATCTCTATGGTTCTGAACAACTCCAACAAATTTTGTCCTACCTATCACCTCAACATGCTGTAACTGAAACTTCCTGGCAGATTAAAACTGTGTGCTGGACAGGAACTCGAACTCTGGACCTTCGCCTTTTGCGTGCAAGTGCTCTATTGACTGAGCTACCCAAGCACGACTCACAACCCACCCTCACAACTTCACTTCCACCATTATATCAATGTAATTTTGTTTGTGTTTTTTCTCACACATTTTTTAATTGTTTCAGATTGTGAGCCATACAAGAAATGGAATGTGGAGCTTTTCCTTTAATAGGCATTGTCTTATTGACTGAGCTATCCAGGTACGACTCATGACTTGACCTCATAGCTTCACTTCTGCCATTGTCTCTCTTCTGCTTTCCAGATTTCATAGAAGATGTCCTGCATACCTTGCTGGACTAGAAGACATGAGAGAAAGGATCTTGCTGAGAAATGGCTTAGCCATAGTGTTTATATAAGTGGTATGCAAAGATTCATCCCTCAACAAACTTAAGTCATTCAGCAACTCTTGAAGTAGGTATATACAGTTACAGGCTAAGACTTAAAACAATGCCCATACATTATTTCTTTCAATCTCAGGAAGAAAAAAAAATCTGTATAATGGCAGATCGGACATGTAAGAATGATCCACGAGAGTGCAGATTCAGTATTGTTGTATGCTTGTAAGTTCACAGTAGAACGAGATTTTCACTGTGCAGCAGAGTGTGCGCTGATATGAAACTTCCTGGCAGATTAAAACTTTGTGCAGGGCCGAGAGTCAAACTCGGGACCTTTGCCTTTCGCGGGCAAGTGCTCTACCAACTGAGCTACCCAAGCACGATTCACGCCCCGTCCTCACAGACGAGCTACTGGCAGAAGTAAAGCTGTGAGGACGGGGCGTGAGTCGTGCTTGGGTAGCTCAGTTGGTAGAGCACTTGCCCGCGAAAGGCAAAGGTCCCGAGTTCGACTCTCGGTCCGGCACACAGTTTTAATCTGCCAGGAAGTTTCAAGGTCACAGTAGTGAAACAAGCTTCCACACAGTCCATCTTTGGCAACTGCTTCATTCTTCACAATTCTTTTCAAAAGATTAGGATTATTAAACAACTATTTTGCCCCACTCCATTCTCTTTCAAATTTTGGTGACTGTACAGTTTGGTTAAAAAAAAAAAAAAAAAAAAAAAAAAAAAAAAAAAAAAAAAAAAAAAAAAAAGAAAGAAAGAAAGAAAGGTTGCTCAAGTACCACACATGATGCACATATCAAACTATGTTGTTTCTCATCTGCATTAAGCTATATATCTAAGAAAACACATTTGGCAGGAAAGAATGCAGTCTAATACCAGGCAAGTTCAAAATACATGAGTGACTTTTTGTGTCTGGGTCAAATCATTCAAGACGCTGTTTTTACACTCAGACTGACATGAGCTCAAAACAAAACCACTTTTCTGTTTTTCTATCATTCAAAAAAATTAAAATGGTGATTATTAAATTGCTTATGTCACAGCTAAGTAGTCGATTATAAACAATTCAGAACAAACAAACAAACAAAAACACACACACACACACACACACACACACACACACACACACACACACACATGGGGGAGGAGAGGGGGGAGGGGGGGAAGGAGCGAGATTTCCTAAATGACACTTCAGTATTTATAAAGTATTTACTTGAAGTGCAAATATGATGCTATTTTAATGGCATTTTAATAGATGCTACTTACATGAAGAGCCAGGAAACGATCTTCTTGTGACCGTGACGATGTACAGTCAGCAACAACATGCACCTGCATACCATGGGCTAGTAACTCTGCTGCAGTCTGTTCCACACAAACATGAGCCTATAACATTGAACAACAAAAAATGACTTCATTTCTTAAATATGACATGTATGTCACACAAGATATCTTTTTAAACATTTCTTGGACAAATCTCTAATTTTTATTTAATGTAAGTATAATAATGAAGTACTTAATGACAACATGTTTTTTCTAGAATTTCAAAATAAACTTAACTGCAGAAAGTACAGTTTATAAAAATTGTGACAACTGAGATGATGCAGACAATAACACATTTACATAAATGAAACCAATAAATTACAAATATTACGTATGTGGTGACTGGTGATGACAAGCAAGAACTTACATGCATGTCTGAAAGGACAGAGACTACTGATGATCCACAGCTGTATGAAGGAAAGCTAGGAAAATGCATTTTATTACTTTTGAAGCATTTTCTTCTCTAATGTCCTACATGGAAAACTGTTGTACCTTCTGTTGAAAACTGTGATTTAAGTAAATGGCTTCTCCCACAAAAAATAATGTAGCATGTGATAATTTCATTTTAGTAGAAATAAATTCTGACACCACTAAGCTGATAAGAGCCAAAGGGACAGCTTCCAGGAGGATTAATACTAATCACTGTTATCACTCTGAAAGCTGTAGCATGCAGCATGGTGCACACACTCAACAACAGAATATAATAACAATAATAAATATTTTCTCTATTTTTCAGTCAGTTTCTGTTTAGAGTAAGCAAGCACAGACTGAACAAATTATAAATAATTCCAAGTTGACTCACCTAATATTCTGCATCTGTCATGAACCCTTCCATGCATTAAATGAAAAAAGTAAATGCAAGGCTGTTTCGGTGATTTATTATTATGTCTTCTCACCACTGATATTTCTCTGCTAAATTGTCAGGACCTAACAGAAACAATGGACTTCCTTACTCATCTCCCATTACAATGGTATCAGATTCAGTCTACAAAATCGCAACTTATATTATCAGGGATTTCTGTTGCCATACCTATAACCAGCAGTTGCTCCACAAGACCGGTGTATTGTGGCTACTTTTCACTCCCTGTAGAGATTTTTCCCCCTCTTTACTCCCTGTTAATGGCAATGAGTTCATCAGAATTAAATACACGTCACACAAAACACCTACACAAATGCCTGTTACATACAAAAAACCCTTTTACATGCAATAAAGAAATGCACTCTGCAAAAGGGGCAATTTTTCTCAAGATTTTTCTAATAACAGGTAAGGGAAAAGAAACACTGGCACAATGTGTTTGTTCTACATTTTATCTTGTTTGCATACAGTAGCAGTTTTTGCTTGGATATGACCTGACATAACATTCATAAGTAATTTTCCCATTTATTACAACTCTATAAGGCATGAAATCCAAACTTACAAAATTAATTGAAAAAAACTTTAAAAGTTCTAAGCATGCATACATAAATACAGTCTCTTCTGATTTTAGTTACACTGATTATTTTATGGCAGAGAGAAATCTTAAATTTCATCTCCTAACCTACAGGCAATACATAAACACCAGAACAGAGACATTCTACATAACGTATAGGCACTGATATCCATCTTTCAATATGAAAACAGATAATATATACTCAGAACATGCTTGCTCCCAATGAGATTACAATTCCAAAATGAGAAACATATTGATCTCTATGTCATTTTATTGTAAGAGCACAAAAGTTAAGAGCTCACTCATTATGAGCACCTTAACCATTCTCCCACATAATTCTCTTTCTTTATCAAACAAATGCAACCCCCCCCCCCCCCCTCCCCTGCCCCATCTTTCCTTTTCCCAATAACATTCCACAATGCTTTTTGCTACAGCTTAAGGATTTATTTTTCTATTCACAGTTCCTTAATTTCCCTTTTTTTCCTTCCGAAATTCATTCTGCTTATTAAATAATGTAGTAACAGCATTTATACTCATTCTTGTGAAAATTTCAACATACTGAAGAGATAATCAATGAAGCCTAATATCTGTGCCATACAAAACTGACAGCAGTAAAAAAAAAACACTATTCATTTTAAACAATAATGTAACCTTATCGTGAAAACTAGGACTTCCTTAAATCTTCACAATCTGCAACAACAGCCACTATACAGAATGTCATTTAACTGAAGAGTCTGCTCTGGGATACTGCCTGTCGGAATCCTTTTATCCAAGGCCTCAGAGAATACTATTGTGCTGGCTGGTAAGTGGCAATAGCATGTTACATCCAATCAGTAAGAAGTCTGATGTCATGTTGCAGGAGAAGCAATATTTGCACAAAGTTTTGTATCTTACATAATGTGATTGAAAAATGGTAAAATATTCCACTACAGTCTGCATGTCTCTTTTGTTCAGTTTTAGACAGCCATTATTCACTATAACAGTAAATGGAACCCTTCCTGGAATGCTTCTCATGATCTACAATGGAGTAGAATGGTTTATGGTGTTTAGCAACCCATACTCTCTCTATGTTCTCTTAAACTATTCTGCAACACTTTACTATTGCTACCTGAAAGTCAGTAATACAAACAGCCATTGGTTGGCATTCAAAACTCCATACAAACATGCATCTGTGCTTGTAAATGCCAGGCAGCAATCCTTACTTCACCCAAACACAAGACTCTTTTGGTGGTCTGAAAACGGTGTGACAGTTTCTCCAAACAGCATGGTTAATAATGTTAAAACACAGTCAAGTCAATTTATCTAGCTCAGCACACACCTTGGTGGATTCCTTCTGGGCACTACCACAGTTTAGCCAGTGGAGTCAGATGGGAAGGTAGTCCTTGGTATAGTCATCATCTAATGGGGAGGTGTGGAGGGCCACATCAAGAGGTCAGTGGAAACCTCTTCATTTGATAGATATATGGAACACATATGTTCATGTCTAGATATTTTGGTGGTAAATGGGACAGTCAAGAAACATAACGTACCATTTATCAGAAATGGTCACATCACCTTTATTCCCTTCATTCTTAATTTATCCACTCTGTGTGTGTGTGTGTTCCAAATATTTAATCCACACTGTTTTCACAAGGATGCTAATAATCTCGCATTGAGTATTTTCAGACCCCAACCCCCATACTCTTATCTGTATAAAATAAAAAGCTGTCTCAGCAGCCAACTGCTCCAACTTCCAAACTGTGAGTTGCAAATGACAAGTTGTTGAGGCAGGGTTGGAGAAGAAACAGAAAACTGTAGAGCTGTAGACAAATAATGAGCACTGAACTGGACTCTCATGTTGATTGCCCTTAAAATATTCCTGTTCACACATGTCAGACTAAACTTCACCAACGTTACACCTGCAAGAAGAATGGGATGGGAAGGACCACATGGATATGGCCAGGTGCTCCATTGGTGGAGCTGTCTCAGAACAGTGTCACTCCATGTAGTGTTGTATGTCTGGCTTATCAAACAATTATTCATATACATGCTTATTTTATAGCCACCTTCAATTGGATCAGATTGTTGACAGTGGATTGATACCTACTGAAATCAAACAAAGAACAGCTAAGAAGCTGCCTGATCACTAGTGTCCACAACAAACAATCGCTAACATTAGCTCCAGGGTCTTACACAACTCATGAGCCTATGATGGTGATACTTCTTTAACTACTAAGGCATTCAGTCTTTCTCTAGTCTGAGGAGAGGAACCAAAATTGTCTCCCACCACAAGTTGGAAAACTGTCCTGTCTTCAATATTGAATTAAAACTTTAAATGAGTATTTCCTCTGATTCTTTTCACAAGTGTCACAACATATTGTACTGGGTCCAGCTGTGATAAGATACAGAAGCCCTAGTCAGTCCACTCACCCACAACTATTTACTGCACAATGATGTTTTAATACATACAGGAAAAGGGCCAATTTTGCAATATATTCAATGAAAAGTCTGATACAAATTTTGTCAGTGACTAGTGCCTTCTTTGCTTTGAGCAGTCTTACTTGTTTTTCCAATGACTGGTTAGCTTATTCCAGAACAGAAGTCTTCAGTTTCAACACCAGACCAATCCACAAGAGGTTCAATGGAAGGTTTGGGTTAATTTGCCAACTTTATGAGTGGCCAGAACTAGGATTTTCTGATAGATCTCTCACCATCTGACTGTAGAAATTACTGTAGCTTTTATGCATAGCCTTTCTTATTGGCACACAAACTGACGCCAAGTTTTCTCTATTACTTTCTCTACATTCTCTTTAGTAGTAAAGTTGTAGTAGGCTCTGTTTCATTCTCCAAATGTTACCACAAAAACAATGTGGATGCCATCTATTATTACCAAGTATGTATTTAGCTAAACCAGGCTGTTAAAGCTGGAGTGGCCCCCCAGACAGCTGCAGGCAGTGGTTGGCATGGACAGGCAAGTAGCTGATGTGGGGCAGTAAGGCAGCCAGATTGGGGCTAACACTACCTTTGCTGACCTTAGTCTTTGTAAAACCATTAAGGTTACTCATCTACATCCATACTCCGCAAGCCCCCTGACGGTGTGTGGCAGAGGGTACTTTGAGTACCTCTACAAGTTCTCCCTTCTATTCCAGTCTCGTATTGTTCATGGAAAGAAAGATTGTTGGTATGCCTCTGTGTGGGCTCTAATCTCTCTGATTTTATCCTCATGGTCTCTTCGCGAGATATACGTAGGAGGGAGCAATATACTGCTTGACTCCTCGGTGAATGTATGTTCTCGAAACTTCAACAAAAGCCCATACCGAGCTACTGAGCGTCTCTCCTGCAGAGTCTTCCACTGGAGTTTATAATCTCCATAACACTTTCGTGATTACTAAATGATCCTGTAACAAGGCACGCTGCTCTCCGTTGGATATTCTCTATCTCTTCTATCAATCCTATCTGGTACGGATCCCACACTGGTGAGCAATATTCAAGCAGTGGGTGAACAAGTGTACTGTAACCTAATTCCTTTGTTTTCGGATTGCTTTTCCTTAGGATTCTTCCAATGAATCTCAGTCTGGCATCTGCTTTACCGACGATCAACTTTATATGATCATTCCATTTTAAATCACTCCTAATGCCTACTCCCAGATAATTTATGGAATTAACTGCTTCCAGTTGCTGACCTGCTATATTGTAGCTAAATGACAAAGGATCTTTCTTTCTATGTATTCGCAGCACATTACACTTGTCTACATTGAGATTCAATTGCCATTCCCTGCACCATGCGCCGATTCGTTGCAGATCCTCCTGCATTTCGGTACAATTTTCCATTGTTACAACCTCTCAATATACCACAGCATCATCCGCAAAAAGCCTCAGTGAACTTCCGATGTTATCCACAAGGTCATTTATGTATATTGTGAATAGCAATGGTCCTACGACACTCCGCTGCGGCACACCTGAAATCACTCTTACTTTGGAAGACTTCTCTCCATGGAGAACGACATGCTGCATTCTGTTATCTAGGAACTCTTCAATCCAATCACCCAATTGGTCTGATAGTCCATATGCTCTTAGTTTGTTCATTAAACGACTGTGGGGGAACTGTATCGAACACCTTGCGGAAGTTAAAGAAACACGGTATCCACTTGGGAACCCGTGTGTATGGCCCTCTGAGTCTCGTGGACGAATAGTGCGAGCTAGGTAGCTAGGTTTCACACGATCGCCTTTTTCGAAACCCATGTTGATTCCTACAGAGTAGATTTCTGGTCTCCAGAAAAGTCATTATACACTAACATAATGTGTGTTACAAAATTCCCTACAACTGATCGACGTTAGAGATATAGGCTTATAGTTCTGCACATCTGTTCGACGTCCCTTCTTGAAAACGGGTATGACCTGTGCCCTTTTCCAATCTTTTGGAACACTACGCTCTTCTGGGGCCCCAGGGTACACCACTGCAAGAACGGGGCAAGTTCCTTTGTGTACTCAATGTAAAATCAAACTGGTATCCCATCAGGTCCAGCGGCCTGTCCTCTTTTGAGCGATTTTAATTGTTTTTCTATCCCCGTCATCTATATCGATATCTACCATTTTGTGATCTGTGCGACAGTCTAGAGAAGGAACTACAGTGCAGTCTTCCTCTGTGAAACAGCTTTGGAAAAAGACATTTAGTATTTTGGCCTTTAGTCTGCCATCCTCTGTTTCAATACCATTTTGGTCACAGAATGTCCGGATACTTTGTTTTGATCCACCTACCGCTTTGACATAAGACCAAATTTCGTAGGATTTTCTGCCAAGTCAGTACATAGAACTTTACTTTCGAATTCATTGAATGCCTCTCGCATAGCCCTCCTCACATTACATTTTGCTTCACATAATTTTTGTTTGTCTGCAAGGCTTTGACTATGTTTATGTTTGCCCTCCCTCATTGGTGCCACTCTCAAGAAGATCATGTGTGTTTGTATCCAGGAGATCTAAAACATTTCTTTCACCTGTGGTCTGTCAGGAAAATTAAAGCAGTTGTTTAACAGTAGAACTTTGTAAGACTGTCCTTGCCTACAACAAACAGTTTTCCCAGCCCATACAGAGCATATAAGAGTCAACACAAAATACTACTTTCTGCGCATTGCATGGCCTTTTAGCTTCTATTGCCATTGCACAGGGAATATCTTTTCTAATTTTCAAACCTTTTATCATCCTTGTCTCAGAGTAAACTTTGCAGTCTCTCTGTGTGACTGTCTCGGTCCAATATGCTATTTGCTTGTCAACATCAGTCACGTGTGCCACATATCCCAAGATTATGATGATTATTTCATATACTGCATTATTTGCTATCTGCCCACACTCTTTCATCCTTTTGATATTACATAAATCACTTCCCTTTTACAGGTTGGCATGGATCGTTACTTGGAGTGTTTGTTCTCACATTTGTTGATTCTTTCACCTTTGGTAACAATTTGTAAGTGTATAAAATGTCAGGTTGTACCATGATTTAAAGTCCACAGTAAAAGGTACATCCACATATAACTGGCTGGATAAATCAGTTCAGAGGTTGGAGGAAGGCAAAGGCATTTCTCATCCAAAAAGGAGCACAGCTAGTAAAGACTTTGATGCTCAAACTAGCAATGAGGCTCAAAACAGCTTTACTTTTTGCCCAATACCAATCCTTTCCTAGCTCCAACCATATGTCAATGTCCCACATCATTCTCTCAGTCATCTTTCAATGATTACATGCCTTCCATTATAAAACCAAAGCCCTCCCTTCTGTCTCCAATTGCCAAGGGCACTAACCATGTCACATTAGTAAGACAAAGGTGCTACGAAACCAGACAATCCATATAAAAGCAGAGTAATTGTCTAAAACCTATTACCTCTTTAAGGTGAGTACGTATGGCGGAATTGGTTAAAAAGTGACATTTTCGGATTATTATCTCTTATTAATATTTGATATCTCCTGAATAATTTGATGCATTATTTGTCGAAAAATTCCACTGGAAGTGTAGTTTTTATCATTTCAAAGTTAATAGTGCATGTGTAAAATTATCTGGTCGTTCTGCACTGACTTGCCTAAGTATCTCTATCTCTTGAACTATTAAATCTAGAAGGCTGTGGTTTTCAGCTATTTATTCCTTGAAATCATGTTAATGTTCGTGTTAAGAGGTTGGATGCACTGTGTAAACAGAAATGGCGGTATAGCACATGCATTTTGTTTATTTACTTTGTGGTTGTCGTGTTTCGTAAGTTTTGAACTGAAAACATAGTGGTTTGGTGTGTTGTTATACGCTCTTATACTTCTTTTCAACATGACGAAAAGAAGGGTTGTTTTAAGAACCGACGTTTCCATGGAAATCAGCATATCACAAAATCTGAATCCAGTGTTGATCCTGAAATAGATTTTTCACAGACCCGTGATAAGGACATGCCTACTAGTGCTTCGAAGAGGAAACTTGGAGACCATGAGGATTTATTTATTGGCAAAGATCAAAATAGTTTAGGTTATGTTCTTTTAGATTTGAGTGCGTTAGGACAAGTTTTGCAAGATCCTGTGTCATGTAAGGTTTGTGGTGGGCAAATTAGCATCTCTGAGGACTCATCTGCAAGGACTGGACTGGCTAACAAACATGATATTCAGTGCGAAGTTTGCAAGCTCTCAACATCATTTTGGACTTCTGAAAAGTGCAAGAATAACTTGTTTGAGAGCAATGTTAGATTCCTGTATGGAATGAGGTGCATTGGGAAAGGATTGACTGCAGCTGAAGTATTATGTGCAATGCTGAACTTGCCAAACCCACCAACCAGATCAAGTAAGTACACAGAAGTAATTGGTGAATGTGTCAAATCTGTTGTTGTTGCTTCTATGAAAGCTGCTGCAAAAGAAGCAGTACAATTAAATAACACAACAGACTTATCTGTGGCAGTTGATGGAACATGGAAGAAGAGAGGTCACACATCAATAAATGCAGTTGCAACTGTCACTAGTGTTGACACAGGTAAAGTTTTAGACATTGAAGTGCTAACTAAATACTGCCATCAGTGTAAATGAGTTGATGAAACAAGTGAAAGCTATAAAACAAACTGTGCTAAGAATTATGAGGGAACTAGTGGAGCTATGGAGGCTACTGCAGTTGTTTCTATGTTCAGACGTTCACAACAGAAGAGAGGTGTGTGTTACACTGAGTACTTGGGGGATGGTGATTCAAAAGCTTACAAATCAGTAGTGGAAAGCCAACCTTATGGTAATAAGCAGATTGTTAAGATTGAAAGTGTGGGCCACGTTCAAAAATGGATGGGAACACGTCTCCGAAAATTAAAGCAGACAAAAGGAAAAGAGAAGTTATCAGATGGAAAGACTCTAAACGGTAAAGGAAGACTCACAGACAAAAACATTGATGAACTCCAGCATTATTATGGAATGGCAATAAGAAACAATACACATGACCTACAAGGGATGAAACGAGCAGTGTGGGCTACATTCTTCCACAAATCTTCCACTGATGATACACCTATACATGGTCTTTGTCCACCTGGTGCTGATTCACGGTGCAAGTACCGCAAAGCTCAGGCAGCGGGTAGCGAGGAACAATTTAGGCACACAAATAGCACCATCTGCAGTGATGGAAGCTATTAAACCAATATATAGAGAATTAGCTCATCCTGACATCTTTCCAAATGTCTCCATGGTCGAACACAAAACCCGAATGAATCTTTCAATAATGTAATTTGGACCCGCACACCAAAAAATGTCTTTGTAGGAAGGAAAACTCTATGCTTGAGTGTTTGTGATAACATTTAATGATGGTATAAAGGGAAGAATTTGGGTACTAGAGGAACTTGGTATCACTCCAGGTGCCAACACACTGCAAGCCTTTCAGCGAATGGATCGACTTAGGATCATGAAAGCCCAGCGTGCAGCAGAGGAAATGACTAAAGAAGCAGGAGGCAGGAAAAGAAGGAAGCTTCTAGGTTTGCAGGATAGTCAAGAACAGGATCCAGATAATGCTGATTATGGGCGTGGCTGTTTCTAGAAGCTGAAATGCCTCCATGTGTAAGTTAATATCAAATAAAATATTTGAACTTGATTTGCCAGAAATGAAATTTTTAAAATTATTTGACCCACTATCTCAGGAACTATTACAGATACCTATCTCTAATTTTACACTATGTTACCAGTTAGTATACTGCAGCCACTGAACCTCAAAAAACATCTCTACCTCTAACAGTTTTTTACTTACAGAAGAAAAAGTGGACTTTTAAAAGAAAACATTGAACAACATTTTTAAAAAATCATAACTAGCTAATTATTTTTCTGTACATTTCGGTTCTGGTTCAGTAATCAGAAAAGGAGTGATACTATATATTCAGATCTCTATCTGTCACAGGTTCTGAGATAATGGGTCATCAATATTGCAAATTTAACACTGTGGGTATAGGACGTACATACTCCCCTTAACCCTGCAAAACAATTTTTTTCTTTCAAGCCACAGCATATAACACTATTTTTTATGGTTCATCTAGATTTTTATAATTTTTTGTTTTAAAATTTTCGCATATTGGTACTATATTTTCTGTATATGTAAAGTAAAGTGTGCTATACTGGAGGTTGAAGTTCTTTGTATTGTATATGAGTAATGTATGTAAAATACTATGTAAATTGTTTATTATGTTAAATGATTTTCTGATGACATTTTGTATTTAAAAATATTTGTAAGTATAAACTGGTCATGTTGATGTTGGGTTGGGTTGTTTTGGGGAAGGAGACCAGACAGCGAGGTCATCGGTCTCATCGGATTGGGGAAGGATGGGGAAGGGAGTCAGCCGTGCCCTTTCAAAGGAACCATCCCGGCATTTGCCTGGAGTGATTTAGGGAAATCACGGAAAACCTAAATCAGGATGGCCGGACGCAGGATTGAACCGTCGTCCTCCCGAATGCAAGTCCAGTGTCTAACCACTGCACCACCTCGCTCGGTGTTCATGTTGATGTAAATTTGACAACTTTAGGAAATGCTTAGGAACAATGTAAGAAATAGGTGTTGTGTAAAAGCCAGTGTGCTTTTGTTTGAAACTAAAATGGCTCTGGGGAGTGGAAAAGGTGCAAGGGCGAATTGGCACACTACCTAGAGCAAGTGTAGGGAGTAAGTCACACAGTCTGTAGACAGCAGTGATTGAGGCAACGCCCTTGTGGAGCAGGAGAGAAGAGAAATTGAGCCCATACAGCAAGATACTTTCAGGCTGTACTGTGGGTAGTGTAGCCGTTAGAACTGTTCGCCACACTCAAGTCTACAGTCAACAGATAGGATATATATTTTTTTTTTTTTTTTTTTTTTTTTTTACAGTGTGAACCATTAATTTAAACTGTGTTTTATTAATGAACAATCATTCTTGAACTTTAAAGAAACTGGTTCACCCTGTTATTTCATCCTAATCACACACCTATATAGGCTTCCTTCCTGGTGTTTGATTAATCCAAGTATCCTGTTTTACAGACTTATAAAGTGCCAAGAGGCACCATTTACATTGTTTACGTGTAAATAATGAGATATATGTGTGAGGGACTCAGTCCTGTTGTAATGAAATTATGTCTCAGTAGTGGAAGAGTGTAAATTGAGTAGAGTGAATTTAAATGTAATTTTGCATCATAAAGTTAAAGAGTTTACAAATATTTTCATCTTTAGCAACAGTTACACAAAAGTTGTCTTAGTTGTTTCACTGAAAGGTATAATGAAAAATTTAGTTAGAGTAATATATGTCCATGCTTTAGTACATTACAGAGAAATAAAGTCAAACTATCTTGTTTTAAAAGTTTTCTTATTGCAAAGTGTTAAAGCAAAAGTTTGCTTATGTAAAATTCAGAGTGAAGCAAAATAACTAGAATCTGTTAATTGACTATACAGAGTTAGTTAAAAGAGTAATAGCTTTTAAAAGTAAATTCCAGTACAAAAGAGGTTTTCCAGGAGTGAAATGTTCAGTATAAAATGTATGTGCTTTAGTATCTAAGTATTTTAGTATTTAAGTTTGTTGGTTATGCAAACTGCTTTTCTAAAGGTCCCCCCTGGCCAAATCTTTTTTAGCTGCCTTGAAGTTATCTACAGGACTTTTTCTCTTTTAAAAACATAATGTATACGGGTGTAGTAGTCAAATAATTCCAGTGTCTGCACCTACATTGTTTATGTGGAGTAATATTTATTTGAAGAAGCAACTTAAACAGTAGTAAGAAAGTAGGCAAAATTCATACTTGTGCTTTTCCAATACTTCACTGTTTCATTGCCAGGATAGGCTGGCTATCATTAGTACATATTTTAAACCACTAAATGAACTTGGAACTGCGTTGTCCTGGCTTAAATATAATACTGTTTATACTGTGTTTCTTTCTAACTGCTGGGTAAGACATTAGGAAAAGAAGTGAATAGTCTGATTTACTTATCTATTCGACACAACACACAGTCAAATCCTGTAAAAAGGGTAACTCTATTGATTAGCTTTTCCTATTAACAGGACAATCCTCCCATAATGTACTTTATTTGGAAACTAAACTAAATTTAGTAAGAGGGTTAAACGTGGAAACATAGAGACAGCGTTTTCTATTATTTAGGCAAAAACATACTAAATTACAGTAGTAGTGGTAGGGTTATAAGCAACTGTAGATGTGTACTGTTCTGGTAGAAGAAATCCTGTTCTACAACTATGTGGTCATTCTACAATCAATTTCTTACAAAATTTATTAATTGAAAATCACTACATTGAACACTGATTTTTCTCTGTGTACTAGATACTATATAATTAGCAAACCTTATAAATTCCAAAAGCTATCACTCCTACTTTCCATTAGATAGAACAGCTTTCCCCTTCTTTGGAGGAAAATCCACTGGTTTGAACATTCCATACTCTTATTATAGAATTATTGTAACCATGTGTCATCAACCATTAGACGTCATCATGTATTACCTTAAGCTAGGGTTGAACACATTCAAAAACTGGTGAGAAAGGGCCCCAAACTTCCTCATCTAGTGCACTTTGTATAATTAACAGCAGCATGTGTCTTGCAGACAAAGACTTCAAGAATTCATACACAGCTATGCAAGTGGGACATTATATTGTAATAACAATAACAATGTGAGTTATGTTTCTGTTAGCTGAGTGGTAGGGACTAGGTGTCACCAAATTGCAGTCGTTTCTCTGGCTCCATATGCTCAGTATGTTCCCTTTTTCATAGACCCATGCACAACAACATCAGGCACATTATGTTGTATGAAGAGGGGAATACATTTGACATACATGAGTGATATTTTTATGGGATAGAAGCCTTGTGTCTGTTATGCACAGGGGAGCTGCAAACCATGTAGCAACAGAGCAGAGAAATATACTGAGGGATTTTACATCATCAACTGGACCTCTAAAGAAAAAGCTTACAGTAAAAGCAGCATAGCTTCAATAATTTTTAAAGTTTTTCTTATTTTTTTAATACAGATGTTTAACTTTTGCATAATAATCAAAAAGCATTACATTTCAGACATTTTTATACGTATGTGATCTGTCAAGGAATTTTACAGGATTTATTGAGTCTAAAAATGTCTGCCTCACATCTTATAGTCTCAAAATATAGCATGATAATGAACTGGTTTACTGGTCATACTGGTAATTATTACAATACTAACAATGCAGCCCGGCTTCGCACAGCCAGATGACTTGAATGGCGCAGCACACTTTGTTTGGGGGCCATGAATAAAATTCAGAGAACAATATTAAGTAAGCAAATATCATCCCTTTCACATAGCTTAAGCCTTGTAAGAGCGCATGTCAATAAAGTTGTCTCAAAGCATGAATGTTATGTGTTCCTTATTGAATTGACATTTGGGGTGACATCTTGTGGCAGTGATGGGAGTACATAGTGTTGGAGATAATATGTTTACAACCTATTCAAATATTGTATGTGAATTGTGTGTGTGTTCAGAATGTATTGGAGGGTGGTTGACATGGCACAAATAAAAGAAGAAAGTAAACATGATCTACATGTTCAGTTCATGTTAAAGCACTCCTCTTGTGAAGCATAGTACGGACTGTGAGGCATTATTGAGACTCATTGGCGCATTTCTTTTTCCTAGACTCTTTATAGCACACTTCTTCGCCATGCCAGGCAAAAAATCATATCCACTTCTAGGTTTGATTCAAGGAAAGCAGAAAGCTGAAAGGTGAGTTGTCTACTGAAGGAACACACTGTATGTGAATAAAACAAAGATGCTGCAGTAGTTTTTTCGGAAAATATTTTACTTGAAGCATAAAAAATAAAGACTCCATATGTTTTGGATTCACATTATTTTTTGCTATGCAACTGTTCTCAAATGGTTGCAGGGAAACTATTGGTTAAAAATATCTGATTATTTCAAATTTTAAGTCTCACATCACATGATGAGGTGGTCCTCTTTTCATTATTGGTCACATTTATTAGAACACTTAAAAGTTGGGTAACTGACTGCCCATTGTTCAAAATATTTGCAGTGAATTAAGAACGCAAATTGTAGTTGCTAATGTGAGGGAAGCAGAACCTGGCTGGCTGAAATTGTCATCATATTTCAAAATGTGTCAATAGCAGAGATTCATTTATCAGTATTCCACATAATTTGAAAGTGTCCAACCATATAATATATTCCACCCCACTATGCGGAGAATCATGTTTGCATGTATGAGGGTTGGAACTCAAATAGTGGCAACTATTTATTCACAACCGATACAAAAGAGTTACATGTTTGCACCTGTTACTGTCCTTCAAAGTAGTCACCAGCGTGGTGCAAAGCTCGTTGCCAGTGATGTGGAAGGCGTAGTATACCATTAGCAGAGCCTGTTCTGTTGATGGTGTGAATGGAGCGGTCTACTGCGTATCGAATCTCTGGAACAGTTCTGAAGCGAATGCCATGAAGTGGTTCCTTCATCTTCGGAATAAAATCAAAGTTACAAGGACTTAAGTCTGGGGAGTATGATGGATGGTGCAGTACTTCCCAGTCCCATCGACCAAACGAGCATTGCGCAGAAAGTGTCGCCGCTTCTTTAGCATAGCTGGTCGCAGGTGATGCTCCAAAAACGAACAATAATACTGTGCATTGACGGTCTGCCGTGGAGGAACGTAATGCGCTAGGATAACACCATCACCATCAAACACGAGACTCACCATAACTTTAGACTGCTCCATTGACACCATCAACGGAACAGGCTCTGCTAAAGGTATACTATGCCTTCCACATCACTGGTAACGGGTTGTGCACAGCACTAGTGACTACTTTGAAGGACAGTAACAGGTGCAAACATGTAACTCTTTTGTATCGGTTGTGAATAAATAGTTTCCTATATTTAAGTTCCAACCCTCATGTGTTCGACTCAAGGAAAGGAGAAAGCTGAATGTTGAAGTCATATACCGCACTGCTGTATAACTTACTTTATACAAACAAAGTAAAACTGCATCCCATGCTGGGGTTTCTTTTGAGCATAAAGAGTTGAAAACTACAGGTCTTGGACTTGCATGTTATTTTTGCTTTGCAATTGTTCTGGAACAGCTGCAATCAACAGGATGACACTTAGATGACTTGCTTGTCACTAACCAGTTATCCAGCCTGGAAAAAGGGAACTAAAGTGTAACATGGAATCCAAGACACACTTAGTTTTTGGCAAATCTCCACATGATTTGAGAGGTTAAAAATGGTTCAAATGGCTCTGAGCACTATGGGACTTAACATCTGAGGTCATCAGTCCCCTAGAACTTAGAACTACTTAAACCTAACTAACCTAAGGACATCACGTTGCTTTCACAATGAAACTATAGCTCATCATAGCTCAGACAATGTGTATGAAATATTTATAAATTACAAATAAAAACTTTCCTCATGAATCAGTGCATCCATTAGTCAGTTCCTGAGATTGGCCTGCACGTACAGACGGGCATGAGGAGGCGACTTTAATTTATGTGCGAGGTGTGTTCTTCGGCAGCTATATACTGGCAGAGTTGTCGTTCTCAGTCATGGTAGCAGTGCTGAGAGGCTTCAGATAGTAGGGCTTTTAACATCAGTCACATTCTTTTGAAAGTTTTCCAGAGCCCCAAAATGAGGTTCTTTTAAGACATTTTTCAATTCCAGGAAAAGAAAACAAGACAAGGATTCAGAGCAGGTTATTTTATTTTTTTGAGGGGGGTGGGGGAATCAGGGGACAACAGGAATGCCTTTTGAGGTTAAAAATTCCATGATGGAAGTGGCTGTGTAACATGGGGTGTTGTCATAATGCAGCATCCACTTGTCTGCATGTGCAAAGCTTCAGTCAAAATATGATGTACTGTGAAAGTGTTTACGTTTAACAGGTCACCCATTATCATTGTTAAATGTTGGTCTGATCTCACAAGAGCACACATGTTTGACGTATTTGAAGCCGACTGATTCCCTGAGCGAGGTTTATCTTCATTGAGTTCTTGGCCTTCCAAAGCTGACTTGTGCCTGCAAAAAACTTGTGCTTTTGATAAGGAATATTCCCCATATGAATATTTCAACATTTCAAAAGTCACACTCGCAATTCTGTGAGTTTAGCACACAACTTGATGGCATGACATTGCTCTAAATTCCACTGTTCCATTTTTGTAATACACAACAAAAACGCAACTTCACTGATGTCGCTCTCAAAAATCATGTGATGTCTTTATGGAGCCGAAACTCAGACTGAGCATCTGAAGGGATGAACATGCCGGTCTACACACACAGTACAGCACTGCCAACTCACTCACAGTGCTGTCAGTCTCATTACTTTTCTCACACACCTTACATATAGAGTGTTCAATATTAAGCATCCGAGTGCCCTTATTTCAAAGAATTAGCAGAGGGAAAGGTGGTCTTTGGGTTCTTTACATCTGTAGCAATTTTGGTCATCCATTGATCCATACTAAAACTTTGCTATCACATTGAAATTGTTTTAAAAGCTAGATGGAAGGTCTCCAAAATTACCTGTACATCACATCTTTCTGAATGCAAAGCTCTCTGGCTTATTATGCTGAATTTATTGATGGAAATACAAACTTAAATGTTACAAAGTGATTACTGAAGATATTTGTTTTGAGTGGAGCCTTGTATGGAAGCGAAAAAGATGGAGGTAAGCAATTTAAAACAAGAAGAGAACAGAAGCATTTGAAATGTGGGGCTAGGGAAGAATGCTGAAAATTAGCTGGGTACACCGCAAACCAAATGAAAAGGCACCGAACCAAATTGGGGCAAAAAAATTATGGCACAACTTGACTAAAAGAAAGGATCAGTCGATAGGGCATGTACTGATATGTTTGAAGTGTGTATTCTGTATATAAAATGTGTACAAAAATATGATAAAGTTCTGATTTTAAACAAATAAATATTATATATTCATGAACAGGAAAGGAGCACACTATCATCTAAAATCACATTAAATAAAATATGATGAAATTACCTCCACGCCAAAAAGTACTATAGCTTTCACAGCTCCTTTGCAAATTTCCTGCATAGCTTGAGTAACTACTGGAGTTATCATACTGAATTTCGTTTTTTCTTCCACAAGATATGCATGGCTGATATCTAGCTCAGATACAGTGCGTCCCAAGCCCTTTGGGTACTGCTCAGTCACTATCAAAGGTATATTCAATATTTTTGCTGTTTTCACCTATCAAAAAGAAACAATGGTACAAAAACATTAACTTACATAATCTACATACACTATGTGATCGAAAGTATCCAGGCACTGGGCTGAAAATGACTTACAAGTTGGTGGCACCCTCCATCAGTAACGCTGGAATTCAATATGGTGTTGGCCCACCCTTAGCCTTGATGACAGCTTCCACTCTCACAGGCATATGTTCAATCAGGTGCAGGAAAGTTTCTTGGGGAATGGCAGCCCATTCTTCATGGAGAGCAGCACTGAGGAGAGGTATTGATGTTGGTTGGTGAGGCCTGGCACGAAGTCGACGTTCCAAAACATCCCAAAGGTGTTCTACAGGATTCAGGTCACGACTCTGTGCAGGCCAGTACATTACAGGGATGTTATTCTCAGGGTCTAGTGTAGCAGGGGATACAACCCGTCGGCTTTGTACATTGACGTCACAAGTCGCCAGAGAGCAGTTTACCATTTTCGCTTTTGCTGTTATGTTTCAGTTTCGTTTTTTTACTGATTGCTTAGTAAAGTGGATCTGTTTATTCTATCTCGTGAGATTTTTTTTCTAAAAAGCCAAAAAACACTTATCAGCCACTGAAGGGAGCTACAACACTAAGAAGAATCGCTTCTCGATAGGCGACTTGTGACGTCATTGTCCAAAGCCGACGGGTTGTATCCCCTGCTACACTAGTCCCTATTCTCATGTAACCACTCCACCAGAGGCCGTGTATTATGAACAGGTGCTTGATCATGCTGAAAGATGCAATCGCCGTCCCCGAATTGCTCTTCAACAGTGGGAAGCAAGAAGGTGCTTAAAACATTAATGTAGGCCTGTGCTGTGATAGTACCCCCTCCATGAAAAACACGACCACACCATAACACCACCACCTTAAAATTTTACTGTTGGCACTACACAATTCTGGCAGATGACATTCAACGGGCATTCACCATACCCACACCCTGCCATCAGATCGCCACATTGTGTACTGTGATTCATCACTCCACACAACATTTTTCCACTGCTCAGTCATCCAATGTTTACGCTCCTTACACAAAACGTGGTGTCGTTTGGTATTTACTGGCGTGATGTGTGGATTATGAGCAGCTGCTTGACCATGAAATCCAAGTTTTCTCACCTCCTGCCTAACTGTCATAGTACTTGCAGTGGACCCTTATGCAGTTTGGAATTCCTGTGTGATGGTCTGAATAAATGTCTGCCTGTTACACATTATGACCGTCTTCAACTGTTGGCAGTCTCTGTTAGTCAACAGATGAGGTTGGCCTGTACACTTTTGTGCTGTACGTATCCCTTCACGTTTCCATTTCACTATCACATCGGAAACAGTGGACCTCGCGATGCTTAGGAGTGTGGAAATCTTGCATACAGATGTATGACACAAGTGACACCCAATCACCCATAAGTTCCATGGAGTGTCCCATTCTGCTCTCTCACGATGTCTAATGACTTCTGAGATCGCTAATTTGGAGTACCTGACAGTAGGTGGTAGTACAATGCAGCTAATACGAAAAACTTATGTTTTTGGGGTGTCCGGATACTTTTGATCACATAGTATATGTCATAGTTGCAGTAAAATCAGTAATAGACTAACCACAGTGTACTAAGATGTATTAAAATATCAAGCTATTGAAAGATGTTTCTCAGAACTACATTGAGGCTTTAAAACCTTAAACATGTTAAAAACAGTCAATGGCATTTGATAAATGGATAACTTCCAAACATCCACTGAAAGAGACCATGATACCTGCCATTAAATTACATTAAAGAAACACTGACAGCATGTAACTTTGGTTAAAAGGCAACTTGCCCTCTTCCAGCCTCCCTTGCTTTCATACACATTCATTCTCAGACAAACAAAGCCTAGGTTGTTTGTATAGTCTTTATCTTAAAATGTGGTGTTAACATAGCAATAATACCTAAACAAAGATGGACAACATTTCAGGGCATATGGCTGGGTGTTTTCTTACAAAGCGCCAACCTGAGAAAATATTATACATCTTCCCTACTAAACTAAATAAAAGTCAGGCATGACACAAAATCTGAAACTGTGCAGATGATTAATGAATAAACGCAGAGTGAAAAACACAGAGATGTAACAGAGGTATCACAGCATGGTCATGATCCTGAAGTTATCTGTGGTCAAGTGGAAGGAATTTGATGACAACTGTGGAGACACTACAGACACTGTTTATAATACTTTCGACAGAATGCTGATATGCCTGTGTTGATTTACATATATCAATAGGTATAACTGAAATTCAGTGTGGCCTGATTACATCTACACAAAGGAAATTGTCTAGAGATGAATAAAAGAGTGAATACCATTGGTAGTATTATGGTAAGGGTATCCACAATATACGAATATATCAGCGAATCCTACCGCTTCGAGCGTATGTAACATGGCTAATCTTACCGCTCAGATCTATGAATTCGCTGCAAGAATTTCTAGGTGCCTTTTAAACATCTGCTATAAAAACATTCAATGTCTGCGACGGTAATTTTTCAGTGCGGTATGAATTCTAAGTCAATGGGTCACGGCTTTCAGTAGTGTAAACAAAATTATGAAGTCTACACCGATTTTTTCGTAATCACAAATATCTGTATCCATACTCTGCAAGCAACTGTGAAGTCCAATGTAGAGGGTACCGTACTTCACAATCTTCACATTGTATCAGTGACTACCGACTACATGTTTTCTCTTCGTGTGTTTAACAATCACACCTACAGTTTCAAGCAATCTCCATTTAAGTTTAACAAACTAAAATTTAATACCTGACAATCACAGACAAGATAAGATCACATTACCATTTTATCAGCCACGCTGATAACCGCGTCGTAATATGCAATGACACCTCTAAATTTTTCCTGTACATCACACATGAAAAATGCGGTATGATCTTCAGACAACTGGCCATTAATTCTCAAACTGGCCATCTCGGAAAACAAAAACGCTCGTTCTTTGTTGCAACACCCTCCACACAACAAACGACGCAACGCACTGAACAGTTGTTGCATATATCACTGATTTTCAGTTTCACCCAGCCACAGACATACATTACATACAACCAACAAGTAGAAATATCTCTGGAACGAGCATTCAGCACATGCTAGATTGATAGCAGTGACACTTCTCCATCACCTCACAACGACGTGTTCATGCCTAGTTTCTATCGTCGAGGATGTTTATTTTTTTCTATTTTTTTTCCGAGCTCCATGGATCCTTGATCGAGTGTATCGCTAGGATGTCGATCGACCTCGATTTTGGTATCGAATCTGAGCGCGGTGAGGCATCCATTGTCCCATGTTCCGTAGCACGAGCTCGCTTCTCGTATACTTACTACCGTAAATTAATGATCCTTAGAAATAATAATTACTTTCAAGCATATAAACGTGGCTAACGAGACTATGTTCATTTCAGAAATGCTGTTTGCGAATGAGCAATCGTTCTGTGTGCCTCATTAGGGCCGGTTGTATAATCTTCTTTTGGTTACCGGTTCAGCTCTATGCTCGGCATAGCGCGAGAAATGCATTGTACGAACCCAGAATACCGCGTAACCAGAGAATACACTTGGGATAACTTAACAGGCGATTTCTGGCTGGTTAACAAACTTAACCGGGGAATAAGTTTCCAAGATGGCAGGAATAGTGACACATGCAGTTGCAGACAGCGATCGCTCGATTTTGGACGAAGCGTTCATGAGAATGAGGCAGGAAAAGAAAATGAGACGACGCGGATTCCCAATTTATATCCAAATTTCGCTTATCAAAGGAAGCCATCTTCGTCTTTTCACTCTTGTACATGAGAAACTGAAGCATATGACCGATAGGTGAGACTATTTCCCTGTTTTCTAAAAATAATTCTGTTTATTTGTAGTAACAGGCATTTGATTTCAGTACTTTGCTAATTCCGTTGTGTTATTTATGTAAATTAGACACATTAAAATGGCTATTCCTGCCAAAATAATCTTATTTATCTGACATGTGTTTAAATTGCTTCCATAGTGGAAGGACTGTTTCGTTTTATTTAGCAGTGCTGAAGGGCGAACATGTGAGTGTCGCTGCTTACATATCAGTCATGCAGTGAGCTCACTTCACAGTCGCACCCACGCACCTTGTTCAGGACATAGACTATGGTGACGGCGTGTTAACGAAAATTGATAAGTACACTTACTGAAAATGTATTTATTCTGTCAAATGAGTCAATGAACAAGTGACAAAAATGAAATCAGATTGTAATATCCATCAACTGCCAGTTGCAATAACTGTATTTGCATAACAGTTCCATTCGAACACAGATCCTGGAGGGTGTACATTCCTTGGTGACGAGTTTGTCATCCAGTTGTGTGTGCACATGAGAGCAGTGGACATGTGTCTGGAATGAAATGAACCTTTTTTTTCGTGATCGTGGGGTGGTGTGTATTTTGTGACAAAGCGAATGCGGAAACAAACACAGAGCCGAAAACAAACTTCTGTATGCGTCTGTGGGAAGTTATATTAACCTCGACCCATTAGATCTGTGGAATTGAAGTTACAGACTCTCGAAAAACGTCTCTGTATTGTACTGCGGCTCAATTCGTACTGCCATTGTTTCTTTTCTGCCCCGTGTCTGTGCGCGCCACACATTCCCACCATTTTGCCTATCAGCAGACATGCATACCAACGAGTATCAGATGAAGCTAACTTCTGCTGGCCGTGAGCGGCTCTGGATAATTCATGCATTTTTGTGGCACGTTTGGAGAGCAGAGCTCGGAAGCTACAAGAAAGTGCAGGCATTCAACTTGTGTGACGGATGATTGGGTTTCATGTGCTTCGTTGTGAAGTCAGTATGAGCGCAGTGGAGAAAGGGTGATCAACGGTAATGGTGGTGGTGCATGATGACAGCGGGCGGGTGCATGGTCGACCTGTTCTCACGCATCAGGCTGGTGACAGTAGTGGCAGGAACAGCCCTGGCTGTGAATTGTATGAAAAGATGTCATCTCCAAAAAAATGCTTATAATAAAAGGTAATGACATAAAGCATTCACAAGTTTCTCTGTTCAAAGTTCACAGACGTACTTGGTCACAGAAGCACAGCATGGAATTCAGTCCAGACTTGATGCTTCGGCACAGCAGAGGTACTGAGATCATGCAAAGTGTCCGTATTAGCACGAGTAAGATTTGGTCCCATGAACATGGTTCCCAAACTGTGACAGACAAGCCCAGTGGCAAGGAGGGAGATGTCTGGAGCTCGATGGGAAAGGACACAGAAATCCAATGCAGAAGTTAATCTGGCATCAACACTCGACATGGCGGAGGCACAGGGACGTGAACACAAGTCCAGGAGCTGTGACGAACAAGCAGCCAGTTACATGGGAGTGGTTTCCAGAGCTCGACTGGAGATGATGCGCTGATGACACAGCTCACTGGAGATGGGTGTCTACAGCATGTGATGACTGGGAGGTTGTTATGACACAGCACAGGTATCTGAAGCAGATGCAGTAGCCAGAGCATGTGATGTAGTCTGTTGGCAGCTGAGGTAGGGGTGGCCTGGGTGCTTGTGGTGGGTGCAGAATGGGCAGCTGTGCCAGCTGGCTGGGCAAAGCGAAGGGGGGCTGCAACACATTTGGCAGTGTAATGACAGCTGGTGGTAGGTACACATCATTGGCAGACACAGGTGCAGGCTCTGTCTGACTGGTGCCAGAGGAAGCGTCATCCATTAACAGGTCTTCCTCTGGGTCAAAGAAGCAAATGGCAGCAGGAGCGATCAAGACGTAAGCCGGCTTGACTCAGTCAATTGACACTTTAGTCAGCTTGCCATTACGTTTGAACTGAGCATTCTCTCGCTGCAGATGATGACATGACGTGGACCTGAATGTGGCAGCCAAAGTGGTGGCTGTACTGTGTGAGTATGCAGCATGACATGTATGCAGCACCATAGGTTGCCATGTACAAACACTTTGCTAGTGGCATGCCACGTCAGTGCATGTGGTCAGAGGTTGGCCATGTGGGCGCACGGATGTTCTGCCACTGGAGGAGCTGATGCATCACACGGTGATGGTACCTCCTCCAAATGTTCAAATGTGTGTGAAATCTTATGGGACTTAACTGCTAAGGTCATCAGTCCCTAAGCTTACGCACTACTTAACCTAAATTATCCTAAGGACAAAACACACACCCATGCCCGAGGGAGGACACGAACCTCCACTGGGATCAGCCACTCAGTCCATGACTGTAGCACCTTAGACCGCTCGGCTAATCCCGGGCGGCGGTACCTCCTCCATTAATCACCAGGGATGGCAAGAGATTGTCCGTATACAAAGTCAGCAGGTGAAGCTCTGATCTCTTCTTTCAGTGTTACTTGCAAGCCGAGTAGTACCAGCAGGAGTGCATCTGCCCAGGCAGCACTGTGGCAAGTTTGGGCAGCTTTTAGTGTTCGATGGAGCCGCTTGACTGTGCCATTAGATGCCAGGTGGTAGCTGGTAGTTCTATGTAACTGCACACCACACAGTCAGGCGATTTGTTTAAACACCATTCAGTCAAACTGGTAGCTGTGATCCATTTTGATGTGACTGAGGCAGTTGAAGCATGCCACCCAGGTGTCAACGAAGGCTGTAGTGAGGGTCTCGGCAGTGATATAATGATATCCGCTATCGACGTTGCTGCTGGCCAGGATGTGAAGTGGTATACCATCGTCAGCAGAAAATGCTTGCCTTGGGACAGAGGAAGAGGGCGCATGATGTCAACATGGATATGTTCAAAGTGTCATGTCATGTCATGTTGGGAAAGGCACTGATAGGTGCATGGCTGTGCCTCTCGACTTTGGCATGCTGGCTGATGTCAGTTTTCCTATAGTCCTGGCCAGACAAAACACATGGCCATGAGCGACACAGTGGTGTTGATGCTGGGGTGTGACAGTCCATGGACATGGTCGAAAGCAATGTGCCTGAATTTCTCCTGGAGAAATGGGTGGTATGTGCCTGTTGAAATGTTGCCCAAAATTTTATGGGCAGACCCAGGAACGGGCACTAGCTTGAGCTGTAGGCCACTGGAGATGTCGTGCAGAGGCTGTCCAGTTGTTGACCATTGTTGTGTTCTTGGGCAATGTCCTCGAAGTTCACATGAGGAGAGATAATGGCACAAGCACAGGACAAGCAGTCAGCAGTGATGTTGGTGATTCTGGAAATATGGTGGATGTCCATGGAGAACTGCAACACATACTCCAGCTCCCGGAGTTGGGGTGGTGTACACTTGGTATTACTGTTCCGAAACACATGAGTTAAGGGCTTGTTGTCAGTGAAAATTACGAAGGGGCGAGCCTCTACCGACAAGAGGAAGTATTTTACTGCCTCAAACACAGCAAGCAACTTATGATCATAAGCACTCTCAGAGCACTGTGACTCTGAAAGCTTCCGCTTGAAGAAACTGAGTGGCTGCCAGCTGCCACCAACGCATTGTTGAAGCACTGAACCTATGGCTGTCTGGCTAGCGTCCACGTACATGGTTCAAATGTATGCGAATTCGTAAGGGACCAAACTGCTGAGGTCATCAGTCCCTAGTCTTACACACTACTTAAACTAACTTATGCTAAGAACAACACACACAACCATGCCCAAGGGAGGACTTGAACCTCTGGTGGGAGGGACCATGCAATCCGTGACGTGGCGCCTCAAACTGAGTGGCCACTCCATGTGGCCAACTTCCATGGTCAGTTCAGTGTTGTGCACCAGTGTCACTTCTGTGAGGTCTCGTTTGGATTTAATAAAGCTTCTCCCAATTGCATCCATCCAATTAACAGGAGTACTTCCCTTCAAGGTAGGGCCGTGCAGTGCTGCAGTTAGGGGTTGCAGCACCACAGCTGTGTTAGGCAGATGTCGCTGATAAAAATTTGTCATCCCCAGATAGCAGTGAACGTCTTTGTGTGTCTGTGGACGCAGCATGTTCAAGATCGCCTGTACATTGCCCGGTATTGGCATGGATACGCTATGGGTGATTATATGTCTTAGAAACTCAATTTCCGTTACCCTGAATATACTTTCCCAGCCTCGCTTAGGCGCCAAGAGATGGTCGTTAGGTGGCGGCGGTGTTGTTTGGGCGACTTTGAATAGACAAGGATGACATTGGGGTATACAAAACACCACAGTAAGCCTCATAAGACGACATACCAAAGGCTGAACGTCATGTATAAGCTTTTGAAAAGCTCAAAGGGCATAATAATTGCTATTTTCTGAATGTGTTGAGGTGCCATGGGGATCTGCAAGAACGCCTTTGCGCAGTCAGTTTTGCTAAATGTAACTGAGCCCACCAACATGTGGCTAAAATCCAGCAGGTACAGTACCGGATATTGGTCCGCCACTATTTGTGGGTTTAAGGAATGATAGTCTATGCATGGGTTCCACGAATTATCTTTCCTTGCCACTACGTGCACAGCAGAGGACCGCGGGCTGAATGATAGTTCAAAAATGTACTGTCGCAACATGGCCTCAAACTCAGCCATTGCTACAGTGAGCTGCTCAGGCACAAGTCAATGTGGATTTATGAGGTGGATGGGTCAGGCATAGTCACAATGTGGTGGAAATGGGAACATGTGGGTATCGCCGCTTTCATGTCAGTCATGCAGTGAGCTGACTTTACTATCGCACACATGCTCTTTATTCAGTGCACAGGCTAACAAGTTGTAGTAGCTGAGAAAATCTGCAACCAGGATCGGTTTGTTTACATCAGCCACAGTAAACGTCCATGGGAAAATGTGGCGCTGACCAAGGCCCAAATTTCAGTGATAAGTGCCATATGTTTTTAATGTTGAATTGTTTGCCACCATAAGAGTCAGCCACACGGCCTTTTGGCAGTTTCTTAGGGTAAACCAGGGGAAAATATACAGCTCGGAACCCGTGTTGACAAAGTACTTCACACTGCCAGCCTGTTAGGTTATGAAGAGATACCTGGATATTACACGGCAGCCAGGTGCACCTAGGTGCGGTTGCAGCTGGCATTTGGGTGTGAGCAGGGAGGACAACACTTTGTTGCTTCATTGCAGAAGTGGGAATGACACCAGCAAAACCCGCTTGGCTGCTGCTCTAACATCATCAGTGTACCTCCAGAATGGCTGGTACCACACTGCCAGCTGTGCGAGCTTGATCAGCAGTATCAGGATCTGCTGCCACTATGGCGTCTGCCGCCCTTTGTCTATGAGTGTGCCAACTAAAGTGCGCGTCATTTATGTTGGCGGCCGAGTTTAGGTTCGATCTGCGCATCTGACGTCACAAAACACAGTCAGCCAACGAACAGAGAACGACGTTGCCACATCTCGACTGCAGTGCAGAGCATGGACGGCAGTGTCTTTAGTTTTAGAAACGTTCAGTCATAAATAAAGTAATAGAACAAAAGCAATGTCCTGATAGCAGAGTTTGTTTTATAGAAAGTTTGGAAAAAGCATTATTTATACCAATTGCTTCATATTTTATTAATTAATTAAACCAAACAAGCAATAAGACTCCTAATTCAGGCGATAGCAAGGAAAGGTGTTTGTATCACTCTCACGAACCGCTTTTTCGCAATAAAGAACAGCGGTAATTGTTTATTTCCTATTGTACTTCGACGAAGTGTGAGTAATTCATAGTCATACCAACAGGGTTTGTCAGCATTTTGCGTGACGTGTTATAGTCCTCATGGCGTTATGCAGTCAGACGAAGTGCGTTAGCGTGAAGGTTACGGTGTTGAGCTGCTACGCAAAAGGCTATGAGTTCACACCTTGTGCGATGCTTAATATTTTCATTATTTAAAAACAATATCGAAGTGCCTTACTTCACGAATAATATTCGTTTGAATGCAGTTTTTTGAAATTTCTAGTGCTTTGTCTCTTCATTAACCCTTTCGCTGCTACAGACACGTGCGCGCCGCATTCCGCGCTGTGCGCGATTTTGTCATCACTGCACTGCTCGCCTGTGCAGACACATGGTGTTCCCACTGCTTTGACACACTTATCATTCGATTTCACAAAAACTATTTGGCCCAAAAGTTTGATTTTTACACGTCTTCTTGACTGATACCTTCCCCCCGTAAATGACTTAATTTTGTTTCGATGTTCAACGCAGTTATTATGCAGCATTAAATGTAGTAAACCATTGCACGAAATTTTGAAGAGTTTGCAGAGGTAGAAGTCCATAGCGTATACTTTCCGTATGGTCGATTTTAGTTGCCACAATGTTGAGAATGAAATGTGGACAAAATACCTAAATTTCATATGAACTTTACTGTATAATGATATCTCATTTAATTTAAGTACGACATAGGTGTCGTATGTAATAGTGAGAAGTATTCCGCCTTTCGCGACTGCAATAAAAGTATTATTTACACCGGACGCGTTTGGCTTTATTTTAAAGCACTTCAATCAAGGAAAGGTATGGCACATACACAATGGTACTCATGTTCTCTTCCTTGTTTTTGTTCCACAATCGCAGTTTTACCAGTGGTACTGAAATATATTCCTCTTCTGCAACTGTAATAAGGGGCTTATTTAGATCAGATGCGTTTCTCTCTTTTGAAGCATCTTCAGTGGACAGTATTTTGTCTCCTCCATTGCCAAGTCACCTTTCGTAGTTTTGTGCTGCGGTAACACAATATTCAACGTTTGTGTTGGCAGATAAGTGTTTTAGCAAATAAATGATGTTTGTGTGTGCCACACACAAAAATTATATTTGACATAGCTCAGAGCACTTCACTGATAGACGGTATATTCAAGGCCTAATGTTTTTGTAAGTCCACAGTTTTATTTAATGTATTTTGTCTACTTCCTTTTGATTGATTGAAGTGCTTTAAAATAAAGCCAAACGTGCTCAGTGTAAATAAAAGTTTTGTTACAGTCGCGAAAGACGGAATATTTCTCAATATTACATGCGACACCTATGTGGTACTTAAATGAGCTATTGTTATACAGTAAATTTTATATGAAATTTAGGTATCTTGTCCACATTTCATTCTCAACATTGTGGCAACTAAAATCGACCATACGGAAAGTATACTCTATGGACTTTTACCTCTGCAAACTCTTCAAAATTTCGTGCAATGGTTTACTATATTTAATGCTGCATAATAACTGTGTTGAACATCGAAACAAAATGAAGTCATTTATGGGGGAAGGTATCACTCAAGAAGATGTGTAAAAATCTAATTTTTGGGCCAAATAGCTTTTGTGGAATCGATTGATGAGAGTGTCAAAGCAGTCGGAACACGATGTGTCTGCACAGGCGAGCAGTGCAGTGACAAAATCGCGCACAGCGCGGAATGCAGGGAGCACGTCTTTGTAGCAGCGAAAGGGTTAATGCGGCCGTGGTGGCTTTACTTCATGAACTGCGCGCTCCCCCCTAAACGTAATCTTGCGAACTACGCTATACTATGGCGCTGCTTCTATTGGCGCGTGCGTCGTGTGCAACTGGCAACGCAGCAATCTCCCGCGTCTGGGCGGGCATGCGCGAGCCGCCAAGATAAACGAATTGAACTATAGTCGACTTGTATGCTAAGTGCTACCACCTGTGTGGCCAAGTCCTGCACTAGGTGGGGCAGGCAAGTTCCTATGCTTGTAGCTGTGGGGGATGTGTGTCGCCAGGGAGTCAAATTTGCCAGCGCAGCTACGGCATTGTAGTCTGCTGCAGCAACAGCGGTATTGGGCGCCATAGCCTGCTCGTCATGCACCTGATCAACCAAGTCCACAATGTCAATTAGCCACAATTCTGTTTGCATGGCTATGACCGCTTGCACTTGCGCTAGGAAGCTGTGCATCCAGATAGCATGCAGCAGTGAGTCTGGGACTATGTCAGACTTTGCAAGGCTCTGCAGATTGTGTAGAAACTGAGATGGCCTCCTGTCACTGCACTCCTCTTGGTGCAGTAACTGATGCACCCATTGTTCTGTGATGTTGAAATTCGGCATATTTACTCCTCTTTTAGTAGCTTATATGAAGACTGTGTCGCCAGAGTGCTGATTATGTCCACCACTTTGGCCATGTAGTCTTGATCTAGCTGATTCATGACATGTCCAAATTTGGAGAGGTAGCAGGTGATGTTTTTGCTCAGGAAAACCGCGTCGTGTTTGCCGCTATTCCAATAACAGTGGGAGGTGTCAGTGTGGCCATGCTTTGTGCATGGAAGTTTTCCTCAGCTGGTTCTAGGTGCCAGAGAGCGTCCATGGAGAGCGTGCCTGTAGCTCACTCTCCAGTCTCTGGTTGCTCACTAACAGCTCATCTATTGTCTTTTGTCTACTGTCTATTGTCGTTTCTAAGGTCGTCATCTTGCTTTAGTTCCTAGTTCATGATGGTTTGTTCACAAACTCACTCTTTGTACTCGAGGACGTAAGTGTTAGATTACTCACAGTTCTCCATCACTCACATTGATGAAAATTCGTCACCACGTATTTAGCCTAGTGATCACATTGGGGTCATCAATGAAGTGGGAACGTGTGGATATCTCCACTTACATGTCAGTCGTGCAGTGAGCCGACTTTACTCACACCGTCACACTTTTTGCAGGATGTAGGCTATGGTGACGATGTGGTAACAAGAACTGATGAGTACACTTGCCGAAAATGTATTCATTCCGTCAAATGACTAAATGAACAAGTGACAAAAATGAAATCAGATAGCAATGTCGATTAACCACCGATCATGATAATTGTCTTTGCATAACAGCTCCAATCGAACACCAATCCCATAGCGTGTACACTCCTCGGCGATGAGCATGCCATCCGATCACGTGAGCATGTGAGAACAGTGGACGTATGTTGAGAACGATGCGAACCTTTTTCTCACGATCGTGGGCCACTGTGTATTTCGCAGACACGACAAAGTGAAGAAAGAAACGAGCGGAGAGCGTCAAACAAACTTCTATAGGCCTCTGTGGGGAGCTCCCATTAAGCTTGATCCACGAGTTCCACAGGTTGAAGCTATAGACACTCGAAAAACGAGTTTGTATTGTATGATGGCTCAGTTTGCACTGCCACTGCCTCTTTGCTGACCCACATCTGTGAACACCACATGTTGCCACAATTTTCCTATCGGTAAGTATGGATGTCAACGGATATCTGGGGCAGCTAACTTCCGCCAGCTGTGAGCGAGTCTGGTCTGTCCACACATTTTTGTGGCATGGCTGCCACAGTATCATAATAGATTTAACCAAATTGAAAAACCACACCAATTATGGGTATTATTTGTATGAACAGCTGTTTTAGTTTTAGACAAAAAAAATATGATTTGTCAAGTTTGAACACATTTTGATAAATCGGTAGTGTCTCAGTTTCATTCAGCCACATTACGTCAGAAGCAAAAAGTGTTGATCCACTCTGTCTTCTTTGGTAATGACCCTTTTTGTAAACACCACAGTAATATCAGAACAACTATCGCCTTTTAGTGAAAATATTGGTACCACAGCCCCCCCTTTTTCTTAAAAAAATAAGGTGATGCCTCCTCAGCTACAGAAAATGGGGTTTGCGTTTCTGAATTATTAGTATTATCCACATAAGCAAACCCATATTTGTCATAAAATAGTATTTATATACGTACGTTATAAGAGCGGAACAGGAATCTAGTTAATGAATATACATAGTTGTAGCATGTGAAAGAGGTGCCTGTAATGTTATGTTTTTAACTTTCCTTGATTATCAAGTTATTTTCAGTGTCCTCCATCATTTCAAACTCGAGACAATGGAACTTAATTTAAATTTAAATTCTTATATTCTACTTGTGTGATGTACCTTTTTTTCTGAAGTTGATGGCTTATAATGATTGTTTAGTGTAACATAAAGTTTGATAATAGACTGATTTCCCAGGTTCACTCAGCCAAAAATATTGTTCACTCATATTTCCCACTGGGATTACAACTTTCAATATTTAATGAATGCTTCAGAGCAACAAAATTTTCCACTAACTAGCATTATTTCCATAAGCATGTAAATTATTTGTGCTTACCCAAACTAAGTTTAACACAGTAAAATTAAAACGAAAGTTAGTTTTTTTTAGAAAGCTATAGGATATACATGTTGTTTTTCTCAGCTATTAGTATTATCCACATAACCGCATCTATATTTATCATAAAGTAATTGTTATATGTATGGTATGAGAACATAGGTACTTGTCATTCAGCTAACAGGAATCTTTAGTTACTGAATCCATATAATCATAACAGCGGAAGAAGTGGCCAGCAAGCTGTGTTTTTAAATTTCTCTTGAAGTGTCACACAGATTGTCTCATATCATTCTTCTCTTTCTTTCAGAAATGACTCTGTTCCATCAATGGACCAGCTTCTACCGACACTCAAATATTTTGCATCTTGTATTTTCCTTCTGTTGGTTGGAGACTTCATTGGTATTGGCAAGGGGACAGCTAGCAGGATTATTAAAAGGATGTGTACAACACTGGACAACATATGCAAGAAACAGTTTTGTTAATTATTTCAGTTCCCTGATTAATGAAATGAAAATAAAATAAACAAATATATATGGATTAATATATTTTTATTCTAAAATCGTTTCTTTTAATTTTTATTTTCTGATCCTAATATTGAGCTCTGTGATCTTTTTTTAACCAATACAGTTCTTCCTCTCTTCTCTGGTTCTTGTCATGCTATTTTTAAAGCAGCACCATGTACAACTCTGCGAACTCTTTCACATTTGACAACAGTTATTTTTATTCTGAAAACAAAACTGACGGTTTTAAGGTCGATGGTAAGGAAATAAAGAAGACCACAGTGAAGGCATCATACCAAAAGTTGCTTCCCATTCCCTTCCAAACTACATACAGCTGCTGGAGATGATTGCACATGCTAAAATGACGTATGAAACAGTTGCTATTCTTGAAACATTTTTGGTGAGATACAATAACAACCACCTCCAGTTTGGATATGTGCCATAGGTACATTTCTACCCAAGGATTATAAAAAAGATAACGGTTATTTATTGTAAATGTTGGTATCTCATCGTTCTTATATACGCTCAATACAAAAATTTATAATCACATCACAGAACTAGAATTTATATATGCCCAAAACCTGCAAAAGTGGATGCACAATGTTCAATAATTCAGAAAAACGTACTTGTTGTAGAGCACCCATTGCTGCTGTAATGAAAAAAAAAACAATTATATTATGTACCTACTTACAATTAATCATTTACCATACAGCTACATATGCCAGAATACGGACATGTCTAGAAATCTTGCATCCGAATAGAACTGACTGTGACGCCCTTCTCTTGACAACTTTACCAAATCGTATATTTCATTGTACACAACTTGCAACTTGTATTCCACGTATGGGGCGCCATTGATCTATAGACTCTTTTACCTTTTCAAGGCATAATATTTTTTTGATGCTTTCTTGGAAAAAATCGTACATCTGTTGTAGTTGCTCTGTCGATCTATCTGAAGCTGTTTGTGAATGGAAACTGTTGCATTTTCCCCCCATACTTTATTCGAAAATCTAGAAAGATCTCTTACTGGTCAGACAACAAATACCTGATCCTTTAACTAATTTCATGATGGGTCATTACCCTATTATACATGCAAGTACACTACAGTTAACAGTATTTACCAGCCTCAAAATATCCTCAAACAAATAGTTTGGCACACTGTTTCTGCAGACTATGACTAACAAGGAGAGGTCCCCAGCGGTGGGATTGACTTTTTGAAACCTTCTATAGGGTAATGTTCACACCATGGAGCGATTCAAACTGGCGGAACCTCGCCTGCGAGGTCTTGGTAAAAAAAAATTTCAGAATTTTGTCTCCTGCTGAATAAGATAAAAAAGTAACATCTTATTGGCAGCTGGTGTTGTGAAATTGATAGGGTAAGGTATCTAGTTTCAGAAGATCATTTGTTCGAATCGTGGCAGGCATTTTGAATTTTTTTACTTTCAAATTTTTATTGAAATTATTTTGATCATTATTTTTATTCAATTAATTGGTTAACATGTAATTTTTAATTTTTTATTTCTGTTCCTTTGTGACGCCATTTTAATCATCAGGCCAAGTTCATTTGCTGTCATTTTTCTTCCTATCATTCTTTTTCCACTTGAAATTTTTGTTCATGTGATTTTAATTAATTTTATGTATTAACTTCGATTTAATTTGTTTCGTTTCATCACCCTATTTTTCGTCCATGTTATTGCATTCATTATTTGTGTCCTTATTTTCCTTGAATTTCATTTTACTTATAACACTGAATGTTTATCATTAACGTCCGTCCACAAAGGCGCGTTACACCAGTGGTACAGCTTGAACATTGATCCTGGAGGGTATACACTCCAGTGATGAGCCGTGGCACGACCATGTGGACTGCATGAGACAAAGGCTTCTTTCATGGATAGGAGAAAAAGGACCGCAAAACAAACTGATGAATGCTGTGAAATGAGCAAATGCGCAAGAGCTCACGTATTCGTTTGTGTGGAGTTACGTTAACTTCATCCACGTGGTGAGAAGGGTCAGAGATATGTACCACATAACGTTGACGAGCTTGCACTTCCCACCTGCTTTGTCCCATATGGGCCGGTTTGTGACACATCATTGCCAAGATCTGGCACAATGGGATAGCTGTGCACGCTGGCTGTGTGAATGAGAGGCACTCTTTGGTTCTGCCGGCTGCACCACAGTTGTGCCCTTTACACATTTCTGTGGTACGGCCACCACACATATCCTCCCTTGGACAGTGGAGCTCCGTTGCTGCAGGAAAAGTGCGACGATCGGTCTGTGACACATGTTTGTTTAAATTTCACGGGCTGCGTGGTGGCAGTGGAGGCATGGTGGCGGCGAGTCAGTTAGTGGTGGAAGGATGGCAGCCCATGACAGCAGTGTGCCAGACTGGCGAGCATGCCATAGGCGTGTCCTTGCATGATTAGCTAGTGATAGTGGTGGCAGCAGGCACTGGCTACAAACTGTCCATAGTAATGCACAGTGTAGGTGTGCATCTCAAAGGTCGATGCACTGATATCTTAATAACAATTCAGAGAACTCACTAGTGCTGCCATTAATCACTGCAATAGAAGAAAGTTCATTATTTAAATTTTTCAGAGCGACACTGCATATAACAAATCAAGTGTTCATTCGTTGTACTTCCCCACAAGTTCGCTGACTGAATCAGTCACAGAAGCACAGCGTGGCGCTTGATCTGGCCTCGACCCTCGAGACAATGGAGGCCCGGAGAGTATACATGAGTAGAGTGTCGTTGCAACTTTAATGTGGGTCCCGATGCTGCTGTGGACACACCCGGCAGTGTGGAGGGTGATGTCTGGAGCTCGTTGGCAATGTGAATATGGTAACTGGTGCTGACGCCGATCCAACCTCAACGCCAGCCATGGCAAAAGGCACAGGCACAGGGATGCGAATGCGAGTCTCAGAACTGCAACAGAGGCAGGTGGCATTGTCTGGAGCTCGACTGGAGCTACCAGTTGAAGGCATGGCCAGTTGGAGACAGGGTCTTTACAGGTGATGGCAGCTAATGGATGGCAGATTCTAATGGCATATGGTGGCTGGGGCACATGTTTGTTGGTTTGGGCAGCATGTTGTGTTGAAGACGCAGTATGGCCATTTGAATCTGATGCGATGGTTGGTGTGCATGATGTAGTCTGCTGGCGACTGTGGTGGGGGTGGCTGATTTGCCTGTGGTGGTTGCGGTCTGCGTGGCAGTGCCCGCTGCATGGGCAGTGTGGCAGGACGGACACGGTGCAGCATGATGACAGCAGGTTGCAGCTGTGCATTATTGGTGGCTATGGGTGCAGGTTCTATCTGACCACTGGTGGAGGGAGTGTTGTTTGTTGGTAGATCTTAGCGGGCAAGATGTATGCCAGCTTCACAGAGTCGACTGAGACTGTAAAAGGCTTCCCGTTGCACTCAGTGTCTAGCGTTTTTTCCCCTTGGGTAATCATACGGTGCAATCCGGAGTAGGGCAGCTGGAGAAGTGCTATACTGTGTCGGTATGCAACATGATGTGCGTGCAATGCTGCAGATTGTCATGCACGAATATCTTCCCAGTGCCATGCCACATTGGTGCGTGCACTTGGAGGCCAGCTATGTGAGTGGGCCGACGTTTTGCCAGAGTTTGTGCCACAGTGTCATGTAGGAGTGGTACTTATTCTATAAAATCACCTGGGATTGTCAGAGGCAGTCCATAAATGAGGTGAGCAGGTGACACGTCAATCTCCTGCTTTGGCATTACTTGCAGGCCAAGCAGCACCAGTGGAAGTGCCTCTGTCCTTGAGGTATCATTGCTGTCAGAGTGAACAATGCGCAATCAAACTGTGGGCCCCAGTCAGTTGTCATGCGATGGGGACATCCGAAGTGTGCCGTCCAGGTGTCAATGAAGGTGGTGGCGACAGTCTTGATGATGGTGTCCATGACGGGCGTTGCCTCTGGCCAGTGAGTGAAGCAGTCTACTATAGTTAGGAGATACCACTTGCCTTGAGAGAGGGGGAGCAGTCTGTTGAGGTCAACATGGACATGTGCAAATTGGCGTGTTGCGTGGGCAAGGTTCCCTCAGGAGTGTGGTTGTGCCTCCCAACTTTGACATGCTGAACAAGCGTGTTGCCATTCGCAGCAGTCCTTCCAAAGCCCAGGCCAGATAAAATGCACAGCCACAAGTGCCGCAGTGGTGTTGGTGCCAGGATGTGACAGCCCATGGAAGAAACAGTCTGTGCATGCTAGTTGAGATGTCACATAAAATCTTTCATGTAGAACCAGAACAGGCACCAGCTCCTGTTTCAGGCCACTGGAGGTGTTTTGACGGAGGCAGTGCAATTCTTCATCACCCTCCTGTACTTGGACGATATTCTCAAAGTTCACAAGGGGTGAGGTAATGGCACATGCTCAGAACAAACAATCGACGACTATATTTTCTATCCCCAAAATATGGCGGATGTCACTAGTAAATTGCAACACAACTCTAATTGCTGACATGGTGAACACTTAGACTGATTGTTCTGAAATGCATGAGCAATTGGTTTGTGGTCGGTGAAAATATCGAATTATCAGGCTTATACTGATGGGTGGAAGTATTTCATTGCCACATATACTGCAAGCAACTCTTGGTCATAAGTGCTCCAAGCACATTGCGATTCAAATAGCTTCTTAGAGAGAAAAAAGAGCAGCTGCCAGCTCCCAGCGACATGCTGTTGTAACACCACACTGATAGAGGAGTTGCTGGCGTCCACCACTACAGCTAAGTTGGCACCATGTACTGGGTGCACCAGCAGCATTGCTTGTGTGACATTCCATTTCGAGTCCATGAAGTTCTGCTCCAGCACATCTGTGCAATCCACAGAGTTCTTTCCTTTTGAGTTGGGGCTACGTAGTGCCTTGGCCATTGGCTATTGCATGGCGGCAGCATTGGGCAGATGGTGGTGATAGAAGTTCAACATGCCAAAGTAACGACGTAATTCTTTATGTGTCAGCAGACGTGGCATGTTCATAATTGCCTGCACTTTCTCTGGTAGTGGCGTCGATCCGATGGAGGTATTTAAATGGTCAAGGAACTCGATTTCCATCCCACTGAATGCGTACTTCACTGTATTGATAATGATGCCGGCTTCACTCAGTTTCTGAAAGACAGTCATTAGGTGATGGCGATGGAGCTCAGGCGACTTGGAGTACTCCTGGATGTTGTCGAGGTATGTGAAACAAAATGGCAAGCCTCGCAAGGCACCATCCAGGACTGCAGCCAGGTCTGGGCAACATTCCAAAGACATACATTATAGCCGGCCGTTGTGGCCGACCGGTTCTAGGCGCTTCAGTCTGGAACCGCGCGACCGCTACGATCGCAGGTTCGAATCCTGCCTTGGGCATGGATGTGTGTGATGTCCTTAGGTTAGTTAGGTTTAAGTAGTTCTAAGTTCTAGGGGACTCATGACCTCAGAAGTTAAGTCCCATAGTGCTCAGAGCCATTTGAACCATTTTATAACAAAGAGACTTCCGAAAAGCCCAAAGGGTGTTATGATAGCTCTTTTGTCAGTCTTCTTTCGCCACTGGAATTTATGTATATGCCTTTGCACAATCGATCCTACTAAATACCACACAGCCACCCAAGACGTGGTTAGAGTCTCAGAGGTCTGGAACTGGGCATCAGTCCAGCATCATTCGCGAATTAAGGGTGTGATACTCCCAACGTGGGTGCCACAGTTTTTTTTTTTTTTGGGACTAAATGTAACGCCAATGACCATGGGCTGCTTGATGGTTGAATGATATCTTGCCGCAGCATGGCCCCAGACACTGCCTTTGCTAGTGCAAGTCTACCGGGTGTGAGTCAACGTGGACAGCACAATGTGGGAGGGCTGTGTGTGGTTATTACATGGTGCACCATCGAATGTTTAATGTCCTTCGGTGCGCCAGCTGGGCAGGTGAGGTGAGGGAATGTTTCAAGGTTTTCAGTGTAAGGTTTAGGCACTTCACAGGTTTCACACTGTAGGATGTGGCCAGCCAGTGCCATTCTGCTATCTTTGAATTAGCAGTGTCAATGAACTGGCTGTTTCTGATGTCGGGTAGCAGCCGGCAGAGGTCGAGATAGTCTGTGACCAGCATCAGCTCATTGATGTCAGCCATAGTAAATGTCCATGAGACTGTGCAGCATAGTTGTAGGCTTAAATTGCGATTGTGTGTGCCATAGATTTCAGTGGCCAAATTGTTCATCGCTGTGAAGCAGAGTGCCTTGGTTCAGCTGCAGTCTCCTAACATAGAATGGGGAATATCGGAAGGTCTGAACCCATATCAACAAGGTACTTCATGCAGCCCACCCATTCTGCTATGAAGAGACCTCTCAATACTGAACTGCAGCCAGGTGTGCCTAGGCCCGGTTGCAGATGGAGTTTGGGTGTGCACAGGGAGGACAACACTTCATCACTTCATTGCCAAATCACCCATGGTATCAGCAGAAGTCGCTCGCCAGCTGCTTTGCTGTCAGTGGAGTACCATTAGAATGGCTTGTGCTGGGTTGTTGGTTGTGCGAGTGAGTTCGGCAGTGGCTGGATTGGCTGCTGCTGTGGTGCCTGCTGTCTTCAGCCCATGGAAGCTCAACTGGTCGACTTGTGTGGTGAGAGCTGCACCTGTGCGGCCAATTTGTGCACTAGCTGGTGCAGGTCGACGTCGAGGTGGCAGCTGTAGGATGAACATGCCAGCACGGGGGTGGGGGAATGGTATCGTAAGCTGCCAGGGTTGCAGTCCTAGACACCATCGCCAGTGCATCGTGCACCTGGTCAGCCAAATTTGCAACGGCATCCAGCTGCATCTCTGTCTCTGCTGCTACCACTGCCTGCACCTGAGATGGGAGGCTTCGCACCCAGATAATGTGTCCAACATGATATTGGACTGCAAGAGGCTCCGCAAGTGGAGCAGGAACTGTGAGAGCCTCCAGTTAGTGCATTCCTCTTGCCATAGCAGGTGGTGGACCCGTTGTTCCTCCCTCAATGAGATCTGCCACATCAGATCTTCCTTGAGGCGTTTGTATGATTACTGCATCGGTGGGGCATGCAGTGATTAATACCATACTTCAGCTGTGTAATTTTGGTCGAGCTGACTCACTACATGCCCGAATTTTGCACAGTCGCAGGTTACGTGGTTGCTCATGAAGACACTTCAACTTGGCTGAACTACTTTACATGGTCGTGGAGCCAAAAGGGGAGTAGATTGACCAACACCTGTCCAGTGCTTGTAAGCGCTCCAGCAATTGTAGGAGGTCCCGTTGTGGTGTGGCTTTGCACTCCAAAATTTTCCTGGGCTGTCAGCATCTGCACAGCATCTGTCCAAGTAGGGTGTGCTTGTAGCTCACTCTCCAGCCTCTGGTTGTGTGCGAGTAGGTCTTTGATAGTCTTCTGCAGCTCTTCTAAAGTCTCTATCTTAGCTTAGAGTCAAGTCCTCGCACAAGGGGAAAGCACACAATCAAAATAACACAACACATGACAAGAAAAACACAACAATAACAGTAGACCTTTCGTGAGTGAAACATACACACACACAAAAAAAACACAAAAAAATGACTTCATCCAAAAAGTCGATAGCTCTTCACTATGGAGCACCGTTCAGGCATGAGAGCATAAGTGCCAGTCTACATGCAGTTACATGTCACTTGTACCGACGAACGTTCATCATCATGTGTTAGCCTCAGAATACATCAGGGTCACCAGTGAAGTGGGGATATGGTTGTCACCGGTTACAGTCATTACTGCCGCACCCATGGTCAAGGGAGAGCCTTGGTGACGAGAAATAATGAGAGCCGTTTTTGTTAGTGACACAATGCATTTTTCTGTACCTTGCAAGATGGTACAAACAATGTTTATCATTAATGGCCGCCAGTACAAGCGCGTTGCACTGGCGGTACGGCTCAATCACCGACCCTGTAGGGTATACACTCTTGTGATGAGCTGCGGCGCGACCGGGTGGACAGCGCCAGACAAAGGCCGCGTCTCTGAAAGGACAGTTTTAGGCGTGACCTACGAAGCATCACGTCTTTCGCGAATGGGAGAAAAAGCACTGCGAAATGAACTGATGCGCGCCATGAAATGAGTGAATGCACAAGACCTTGCGTATGCGTTTGTGGGGGGTCACGAAGTTCGATCCACGTGGTCCGCGGCGAGAAAGGTCGGAGACGTGCATTGTATCGCATTGACCAGCTCGTACTGCCAGCCTACTTTGTCCCATGCGGGCCGGTGCGTGATGCACCATTGCCAAATTTTGGAGTAATGGGCCGGCTGCGCTGTATATTTTATGCATAGTTCAACAGGAATTTAGGATGTGTTTTAAATGTTTGTATGACGTTTACCAAAAAAAAGGAAAATGCACATCTTGTAACGAAAACAGATTTTCGACACGATAACACAGACAATATAAACAGATTAAAGGATGATATAAAGAAAAAATGAGGAAAATGAAAAACTCATATGATGATTCAAATTAAATGACAAAGGAATAGAAATAAAAATTAACATTTAAACCAATTAAATGAATATAAATAATGATCAAAGTCATTTCGATGAAAATTTAAAAACAGAAAAATTTAAAGCATCTGACGAGATTCGAAACCACGACCTTCAGCACATGACAGCTTTCCCTATCTTTTTCTGTTAACAATCATAAAACTTCATTCAATTAGTATATACATACCAATAGCACATATCCTTAAGAAATGTTACATTAAATTTCGTTTCAGTGTTTCCTTTTAAAACTTTCCTTTTTTATTACATTTTCATTGAATATCTCATCGGTGTTGAAAGTTAGTTTTGTTTTTGGACTTGAGATATTTTTCCCTGTGTCTGTTTTTGGATTTATTTCAATCTTTTTTTAACGTTTTCGAGTTAGTTTTGTTGACTTCTTTCCTCACTGTGTGTTAGTTTTTATTTGAATAATTAATGTCAACAAACAAATAATTTTATGTTACTAGAATAAAACTTATTATAGGATACAAATAATGAGAGGAGATTGACTATGTGCTCTGTTGCTCATAGTCTGCAGTGGAATTTAGTATATTTCGATCTTTCGAGGACTTCACTTCATAGGTTGGAGGCCTTTAGTTTATCATCGTTACAACGTAAATAAAATCACTTTATGACTATAATATGGGTTGCAACTTTAGCATTATTATGAATTGATAGGGAGACTATGATGCATAGTAATACCCAAATAAAGGGAATATTGGGAAATACATATTGATGGGTAGTTTAAATCAATCACTTCTTGTAATTAGGCATGAGATTTCAGACTGGCGTTTAGTTTTTTGTGTGGGTGCGTTTTAGCATAGTAATATTTTCAACACAGGTTTAATTTATTAATAAAGCACTAAAATTTTCCGTGAAACTATGACTTTTTTGGCAGTGACGGAATTCTAATTTCTCCTTTTGTTTTCTCAATTTGCTTTCTCCTTTCTCTGCTCTTCACTATTCATTGGTACTGGTGACGACAATCGCTGCCGTTAACGCATTAGACTACACTGAGTCACTGCATTCTGGACATTTTGCAGGATAGGGTACTGTATGGGCGGGACATGTCTAAGGGCTGGTGCGGCAACAGTGGTGACGACCATGGGCATCGACTTTCCTCAGCTGGGCTCCCATCTGCGAGGAGTGGGGGAGGTGGCAACATCATGAGTACTCAGTGGCCTTCTTGGGTGCTGCGTTGAGGGCTATTTGCAAAAAGTTCATGAATTCTGATCTGTATCTTTTGGAGACCATAGCTTTTCTATCTTCCTCCCATTAGTATGACAGGTATTCTATGTTGTCTTTTTGCTTTGATTCTATTATTGAATATGCAGTCTGGTCTAAAATCCATATAGTGCTTAGCCTTTGTTGTTTGAGGGAAGGTTTTGTGTCTGGTGCAGTCAGTAGCTATAAGTTTAGCAAGTAATATTCCTTTATGTACTTTGGTTTAAAAGGGATCTTTCTTTGGTTAACCAGCGCTTTTTCTGACTCTGGCCGATATGCGTTTAATAAGTCTGCTGTCAAGCAATTTCGATTTTTTCCCGCTATGAAACTGTGGATCAGAAGCGCCACACATTTCCTTTTTAGGTCGATAAGGCCCACTCCTTCGTATATATGCAGTGTGCACGTGGTGCACCGCACTTTAAAGATTTCACGACGCCTTAGAAGGTAATGTATTGGCCCTTCGATGGCTCTCGCCATCTCTTTTGGAAGACTTAACACTTGGGTAAGAAACCACACTTTTGATAGTAGTTGTTCGTTGATGAGAATCCCCTTCTGTAATAAGTTCAGCTCTCTGTTCCCGTTTGATCTTGTGAGTCCTCTTATTTTGTGTAGAACGGAACGTCAGTTTTGGACCGCCATTTTCATTGGACACAAGTGTAGCTGCAGTCCCATGCATTTGTGTGTTCAAGCTACCGAGTACCATGTGCTACCTTTGATAAGTTTCTTGTTTCCGATAGGTGTGAGTGCAGTTCTTTTCGGATTTACTTTTGCCCTTGCCGCTTGTTCAAAATTCTGTAGGGCTTTTTGTATTTTTGGGAGAGCCATTACACCACACAGCCAGTCTACAGTACTCCTCTCCTTTAACGCTAATGACCATCACGTAAAATTTCGATTGTTTTTCCGACGATGGCTCGCAAACGATGGCCCACCAGGGTGAATGGCTGCACATCACCAGATAGACGGTTTCAAGAAGTCAGTCCCACCACTGGGGACTTCTCCTTGCAAGTAATACCCAGCATGATCTTCAGTTGTCAACTTAACTGGACAGGAATGTTACTCTGGGAATAGCTAACCAGGGAATAAAATGGTGTTGTACAATGCGCACTCCAAGCTAACCCATGGTTAGCCTATTCCTCGGTTAGCTAACCTTGGATTTATCCTGAGACTGTACATTAATTACTGTATTAATAAGTGGAAATGTATGTATAGGTTGTGCATCTGTAGAATCACGTCTTGCCTCTTCTTATTCGATTTGATCTGTTTATTAAATTGGTTTTAGTCCATCCTGCTATTCGTTTGAGGACTGCATATATAGTGGCGTGTCGCTGTGACTGTGTAGCTATTCTTTCACACAAATTAGAGCAGCAACTCATTATCTTAAATTGGTACAGTACATTCATTGCAATGTTGAAAACTCCTGCTGCCTTTTCTTTCTTTGAAAGTGAGGACCTACCTACTTCATACTCATTATGCGAAGTGGAGGAGGAGGAGGAGAAAGGAAAGGAAAGGAAAGGGAAGGAACAGTTGGTGTCAGCTGGATCAGGGTTTTATGCAGACTCAGCAGCAATGAGTGAAAGTTTGTGCCAGACCAGAATCCGAACCTGGGATGTCCTGTTTACTAGGCAATTGCTTCAACCACCATGCCATTAACAGTATTTTGGGTTGATAATGTGCACCATTTAGGTAAAGGGCTTTTTTGTGGGTTCATCTGCGAAAATAATCTCTGTTTCTTGTTTTGTAATTATGAACCTGATTAGTCATTGCTGAAAATTCCTCTGAGTTATCATAAAGCATATATATTCATAAATCTATAAGCTGGGAACTGTCATTGTTTTAAATAATTTAAATATTTTCCTGTATTGCTCTCTACAGGGAACCCCTTTCATTATTGAAACCGCTCTTTTTTTAAGTTTGGAAGTTTGTTTTCCCATGCCCGTACTGCCCCAAAGGATCACACCATATCTAAATAACATGTTCATATAAGCATAATAGGCACAGAATAGTGATTCAATGCTGAAAGAGTCCCAAAGCATTCGTAGAACCAAACATCAATTTTGTGTATGGAGCTTGTGCAATAGCAAAGTTTCCAAACTCAAATTTTATGCTGCTTCTAGCTTTACTGCTAACATTACTGAAATTTGTTCATATTGTTTTTTCCTTATTTACAATCAAAGCGTTATCCCTAAGCCATTTGCCTGTCTCGTTTATTGTCTTAGAGACATTCTTCTGTAGATATGCCTCTGTGAATCCTTTTATAAAAATGCTTGTGTTGTGGGTAAACATCATTGTGTCTGCAGCCTTCAGATAATTTGGCAAATCGTTTATACACACCAGGAACAACAGAGGGCCTAACACAGAACCTTGGGGCACCCCATAGCCAGGTTTTTTTTTTTTTTTTTTTAATCTGAAAGTTATTGTTCGCCTTCATGAGGTATTTGTACTCTCTGTTGTCTATCAGAGACATAAAACTCGAACCATTTGAAGGGCAGACTCTTGACTCCAAAGCAATCTATTTCTACACGCAGCAAGTCATGGCTATTTAGGTCAAATAATTAGGTCAATTGAAGTGAAAAAAAACTAAGAATATCAGAGAGCTTAATTCATTCATATCCAAGGCATTTAGGACGATTTTCATGAACTGAAATAGTGCTGTTTCTCCTGATTTGTTCATTCTTAACCCATTTTGATCATTATTCAATACTTCATTTTTATTCAAGAAGCCAACCAACCTTTCATATATTACTCTTTCAATTACATTGGAAAAACCTGACAATAGCGACACTGGTCTACAAATATTTATGACAGCTATATTATCCTTTTTTTAGAGTGGTTTTATTATGGATAACTTTAGCTTTGATAGAAACAACCCTGTTTCCTGAAAGAAGTATTAATGATGTCAGTTAACTGATAATTTATACTAGTGGAACTATATTTGATTACATTTTCTGGAATTCTGTCAGTACCACTAGTCATTTTATTTTTTAATTCATCTGTAGCATTTCTCACCCCAGATTCTGTTACTGGGCACAGAAATGCTGTATTTTCTTAAGCTGGTACTTTTACGTTTTTTTTGTTTGAATTCCACATATTTTAATTAGGTTTGCCATTAAGTTCACATAACGTTCATTGAATATATTGGCAATCTGTTGAGCGCCTTCTATCACTGGATCCTCCCTTCCGATTTTAAGATTATGGATTTTGATTTTATATTTTCCTATACTACTGTTTATAACTTTCAAAATCGATTTTGATTTATTTCTTCCACTGTTGATATACGAATCACTGTTTAGCATTTTTGCCACCTGTAAAACTGTCCTATAGAGCCTTCTGTATTTCCTATAGTACGGTTTTATTGTTGCATTCATTTTGGAATGGTGCTTAAGTTTCTAAGGGTGACCACTGATGTTTTAATCTCTTGTGTTACCCATGTATTTGACTGCTCGTTGATTTTAATTTCTTTTAATGAGAATGCCATATCATAGGGACATTTATAATCAGTGAAAAACGTTTCACACTTCTTGCTGCATCATCAATTTGTTCTCTGTCCCAGTGAATCTTTTATAGTGTACTATTAAAACTCTTTATGTTGTTATCATTACCAAGGGTTCTCTGTACATATTTTTCAGTGACTGCAGATTTCTTATTTTTTCCATTCCTTATCATTTCTTAAGACATGTGATAAGCCAATATCTCTTATTTCACTATTATAGTCACAGTCCTGTTTGTTGGTAAATACCTGTTTAAATGTTGTTTTGGGCCCCTTCCCATATCTGGTAATTTCCTGCACAGTTGGTTGCATGTTGTATGGACTAAACAGATGTAGTAATTGTACTGTCTCCTATTACTTTTGTAAAATTAATGTTAAAGTCACCAAACACTATTATTTATTTTGATCTACTGTCTACAGCATTTAAAACATCCTCTGTGTAATGTAAGAATAGGGTAAAATCACATGATGGCGACCTTTAGATGCAAGGAATGATAATTTGAGAACCTTTCAGTTCACATATACAATATTCAAAATCTTTTTCTAAAATCTTCATCTTTCTAAGTTTTACCTCTTTAGATTCACCATCGGTGCTAATATAAATATGTACACATCCATATTTAAGTTTACATGCAAAAGCTACTTACCAGGTCTATATGTGGTGTTTTTGTTGCAAAAATCTGCTTGTCACGTAGCCAGTGCTCATTATTACACAACACAGAAAACTCCTTAAGGCTACAGTTTAAAATTACTTCCAGCTCTCGTTTTGTTGCCTAGTCCTTGAACATTTTGACACACCAAAGTTGAGGGACTGATACCTAGATTTGGTGAGTTGCTCACCTTGGTGTCCCTTCAGGCTGCTTGGCAGAAAAAAATCCATCAAGTGTTATTGTTGTGTCACTCTTCTTCTGGGTGGTACTTGACTAATTGCTTCTGCCGGACTAGATACTGTTGCTGCTGGTGGTGATGGTGATTCTGCTGCTGCTGGTTTTTCTGCTGTGCTGCTAATGCTGACAGAGCCTCTGTAGCTACTGGTGGTTGTTGCTGATCTGCTGCTGATAATGATGGTGCCTCTGCTGCTTTGTGTTGTTGTTGGTCAGCTGCTCTCATTGGTAATGACTGTGACTCCACTGCTGTGAATGATTATGGTGGTTCACCTGTTGCAGACGACTCCTGTTTTGGAGGAATTGGGATTGGAGTCACTTGCTCTACAGATGACTCATTAAAGAATTTAACTAATTTGGCGCTGTTGACCATTCCTCTTCCCCCTTCCATGTCGTAATCCAATATGGTGGCCCAGGCAAAAAATGCGGTCTGTGCGTAGCTGCTGGACTGGGAGGGTCTCATGACAGTAGGATAATAAAGCATGCTCAAGGCATTGTTTAAACAATTTGCCTATTTATTTCTAAAATCGCAATACAACTTGAACTTGATGCTGGGTTTAAGCAATGCAGATGATGTTAAACAGTAGCGGTGCTTTTTTTAAATTTTGATAGCAAAAGGAAGAACATAGTTACACTGTCACAGATCATGCTAAACATATCTGGAAAACTTTCTCTTTCTTTATATATGTCATATCACAAGCCTACGCGTGTCCCCAAAGATATCAGCAGCTAGCTTATAGAGTTTTTATAAAAAGTTCTTAGCTTAGGAGTGCTGTATTATCAGCTGTGAGACAGCAACATTCAACTACAGAATGGATTGCGTGTTTGACCCTGTGCAGGAGAGTTTTAAACCCTAACAAACAGTATTTACAATGTGCTTCTCTGTAGTCTCCACCAATCACAACCTTTTCGGTGTCAGTTAACAAATACATTACAAACAGTTGTTGTATGTTTTTTAACAATATCCTTCTATATGTCTATTGAGGTAATAGTGATATATGGAAGTTCACTGCTGTCTTTCCTGAAAAATATAACCATCTGCCTCTAAATTGACTAGCTTCTGCCTTAAAAGATGACAGAAAGTGGATGGAGTAATCGGTTGAGATGGGGTTGTAATGAGATATGATTTAATGGTAGACTAATGATGCATTCTCACTTCAATTCCCATGTATACATATGCTTGGCAAATGTGCTGTTTATGGAGTTAGTGGCGGCATGGTGTGTAATTTCGCATGTCAAACACTGCTGTTATGCGTTTGTCTCCTTGTAAGAGGCATTTCCTGTTGCTGAGGGTAATTTTATAAGGCTGATGCGAGCATATTATAATTTCTAAACACTGACTGGACGTCAACAGTGGGCGCTGTACACCAACAGAAAGCCGTATTCTGCATGTACCACAAAGACTCCGTGTTTTTTTTTTTTTAATTTGATGTAGAAGGAAGTAGTTTTATCATTTTAAAGTTTGTCAGTGTAGTGAGTGGGAAAGAAAACTTGCAGGCTGGATGTATTTCAGATGTCGGACATATACACTCCTGGAAATGGAAAAAAGAACACATTGACACCGGTGTGTCAGACCCACCATACTTGCTCCGGACACTGCGAGAGGGCTGTACAAGCAATGATCACACGCACGGCACAGCGGACACACCAGGAACCGCGGTATTGGCCGTCGAATGGCGCTAGCTGCGCAGCATTTGTGCACCGCCGCCGTCAGTGTCAGCCAGTTTGCCGTGGCATACAGAGCTCCATCGCAGTCTTTAACACTGGTAGCATGCCGCGACAACGTGGACGTGAACCGTATGTGCAGTTGATGGACTTTGAGCGAGGGCGTATAGTGGGCATGCGGGAGGCCGGGTGGACGTACCGCCGAATTGCTCAACACGTGGGGCGTGAGGTCTCCACAGTACATCGATGTTGTCGCCAGTGGTCGGCGGAAGGTGCACGTGCCCGTCGACCTGGAACCGGACCGCAGCGACGCACGGATGCACGCCAAGACCGTAGGATCCTACGCAGTGCCGTAGGGGACCGCACCGCCACTTCCCAGCAAATTAGGGACACTGTTGCTCCTGGGGTATCGGCGAGGACCATTCGCAACCGTCTCCATGATGCTGGGCTACGGTCCCGCACACCGTTAGGCCGTCTTCCGCTCACGCCCCAACATCGTGCAGCCCGCCTCCAGCGGTGTCGCGACAGGCGTGAATGGAGGGATGAATGGAGACGTGTCGTCTTCAGCGATGAGAGTCGCTTCTGCCTTGGTGCCAATGATGGTCGTATGCGTGTTTGGCGCCGTGCAGGTGAGCGCCACAATCAGGACTGCATACGACCGAGGCACACAGGGCCAACACCCGGCATCATGGTGTGGGGAGCGATCTCCTACACTGGCCGTACACCACTGGTGATCGTCGAGGGGACACTGAATAGTGCACAGTACATCCAAACCGTCATCGAACCCATCGTTCTACCATTCCTAGACCGGCAAGGGAACTTGCTGTTCCAACAGGACAATGCACGTCCGCATGTATCCCGTGCCACCCAACGTGCTCTAGAAGGTGTAAGTCAACTACCCTGGCCAGCAAGATCTCCGGATCTGTCCCCCATTGAGCATGTTTGGGACTGGATGAAGCGTCGTCTCACGCGGTCTGCACGTCCAGCACGAAAGCTGGTCCAACTGAGGCGCCAGGTGGAAATGGCATGGCAAGCCGTTCCACAGGACTACATCCAGCATCTCTACGATCGTCTCCATGGGAGAATAGCAGCCTGCATTGCTGCGAAAGGTGGATATACACTGTACTAGTGCCGACATTGTGCATGCTCTGTTGCCTGTGTCTATGAGCCTGTGGTTCTGTCAGTGTGATCATGTGATGTATCTGACCCCAGGAATGTGTCAATAAAGTTTCCCCTTCCTGGGACAATGAATTCACGGTGTTCTTATTTCAATTTCCAGGAGTGTATATTCTGCATTAGAATATTAAGACCATTGCGCTCTGCATGACTAATATTTCGGAAACCACCTGGCTTTAACATTATAGCATGTTTAAGTGCAGAAACTTGTAGCTGTAGGAGTGTATTTGTTTATATTCTATAGTCATTTTTCTCTTACCGATACCTTCTTAGTACTGACCCCTGACACTAGAACAGTACTTTAGAATTGATAGCACAGTTGATTTACGTAAAATGCTTCAAACTCTCTCTGTCTAGAGCTCCATCATGCATAAAACCACATGTTTCTTCTTACCCATCTGTTATATCACTACAGCACTCTCGTATCTACTATACACTGATACTCCTCGACATGCGCACATGTGGAGAGATCTTGTGCACCTGGATGTGTGCCATTAGTAATACTGGTGGGAAACAGTCTTTTCTGGACAGCAGTTACAGACTCAACTCACTCTCTTCCCTCTCAACACACGGAATGGAGAACGTATACTAGCCTCCTACTTCTGGTCAGCTGCAAATTAAGCCAGTGAAAGTGTTACAGGTATTGTGGGTCAAAGACAATGTGGGGAGATCTTTCAATATCTAACTTTATCCTAAGAATTTGAGAATGTCTGTGACTCCCATCTGCATAGGGAGAGATGTGCCATCGTATTCATAAATTATGCACTATGATATAGGTGCTTGAAAAATGTAGATAACCTGACTAAACTGCTGTAGAACGCTGTCTAGAATACTTTAGTATACATAGGGTGATTCACGAAGATACGCAAATAATTTAATATGTTATTCTTCAAGTAAAACTAAAGGAAAAAGTTAATAGAAACATAGGTCCGCAAATGTTTAGTTACAGAGTTACGGCTAATAAAAGATTTTGCCTGAAATTTAGCAACTTCGCTAATATGAAGCCATCCCAAAACTATATGAGGTTAAAGTAAAGCACGTTTCCATTTATTTTGTTGTTATTAGCCTGGTGAATCTAATAAAACATGTTCCAGCCATGTATTTGCATCAGTTTTCCAGAACATCCAGAGAAGCAAAGAAATAATTTCGCAAAATTTTTAATTTTTTAATTACTAAGGCCCAATTTGTTTTTTAAATTCTAGACAATTGCAAAAAGTTTTCAACAGAAGTTGTAGTGAGTTTAATTTTGGAAAAATGATGGTAATAACGTTAACTGAAACTGCATGAATGTGTCAGATAATCTGCTTTTCTTAATACCATACTACACGTGAATTCATGTTAAACTGGAAAAAACAAAGCTCAGTGTTAAGGAAGTTGTACAATGTACATACAATTTCACAATACATTCACCGTAAATGTTCAAAAACGTGTCCACTGAATCAATGCATTTAGCTGCACGTGTCTGAACAGTTTTTGTTGCTCGTTTCAGTTTCAAAGGGTTGCTCTTAATTACGTCTATTGCATTCATAATGAGAGCAAGTAATGGCTCACGTGTATTGACTTTGTCCTCATAAACTATGTCTTTCATCCATTTTCATACACAAAAATCCATTGGTGTTAAATCGGGCGATCTGGGTGGCCACAGATTCGTAGCACAACGACGAATCCATTTCGGGGAAAATGTTCATTTAAATGTGTAGGTAACGTCGTTGGTGAAATGTGGTCATGTGGTTTCATTTAAATACACTGTTGTTGCTGTGTTCATTCACTGAACAATACAGAAAACTAACTCGTTTCAAAGTTAGGAAATGACTGAAACAACACACTAACGGTTACCAACAATGGCATAAAAGTTTCTACATGTTTAATGGAAAGTAAACAAATTTACTTGTATAATAATCTTTGATTCTCTGGATGTTCTGGAAAACTACTGCAGATACACATCTGGGACATGTTTTATTATGTTCACCAGACCAATAACAACAAAATAAATGGAAATTGTGATTCACTTTAACCTTGTACAGTTTTGCAATGGCTTCATACTAGCAAAGTTGCTAAATTTCAGACAAAATCTTTTATTAGCTCTAACTCCATAATTAAACATTTGCGGATCTATGTTTATACGAACTTTTTTGTTTAGTTTTACTTGTAGAATAACATATAAAAATATTTGCATATCATCATGAACCACCCTGTATATGTTCGAGAATCTATCTACATTCACAAACCTAGTATATAGCACTCGTAAATTAGAGGACGAGTGGTTCGGCAATGATACAGAAATTGGAAAGCATGCTGCCATATCATTGGTCAGCATTGAAATTATGGAAAAACTGCTAAAAATGATGGCACTGTCAACTGCGATGCTTATTACAATACATTGTCCCATACCAACAGTGTCTGTACCATCCCAGTGTTGATTACCACATATTGACTGACTGACATCACTTGTTTGAGATGGAGAGAGCGTCTTGGTGAGAGCAAAATCTTCTGGGGGATAGTCAGCAACAAAACAGTGATCACATACATGACTGAAATATGAGGAACCAATCGAAACGGAACATTGAGACATTTGCTACCCTGTCACTGCGAAAGATGAGACTAAATGTAGAGGTCATCACCTTCAGACAGCTGTTTTGAAGCACTCCACAATGCTGCAAAACTCTTCTATTTTCCATGTGTTGTGATGTCATCCTCATTTTTGCCAAAAGAAACATCACCTCTGTCTTTTATTTCAATCATACTGTGTGTTGTGAGTGCAGCAGCATAATTTACACAGTGTGATGTCTAGTGAGAGCCAATGGATGGCGATGTACAAAGCTGTAGTCATACACTACTTGGATGTGTTACAGCAGAAAAACAATGTATCAGATAACAACACAGAAACCAACTCTTGTAACTAATAGTCTGTGGGATATGATCCTCCTACAGTACAGGCGATGAAACTTTACACTAGTCTGTGGAAGCGACTTCAATCACTGGCCACCTGCTCCAGTGGACCAATAAATGTATATGTAATGGCATCACCACATATGGTCAATGTCAACACACAAACAGAATTTGTTTCGCGATATATCGGAAGAGATGCGGTATAATCTTATCAAGTTCTCTACTGGATGACGTTAGCAGAGTTTTTATAGTTCATAGCTTTTTTTCTCTGTTGGATGCTACAAAATAACAATGATAGAGAGAATATTTTGGTGACAGACAAGAATGCACCCTGAGGGATGCAGATCTCCTTCAGCCTGCAGTACCTGTATGTAATTTGGTGACGCACTGCAATGCAGTAGCAAAATCCTCGCTCTTCTTTCAGTCCCCATAACTGCTTGTACTGTCTTTTATGTTAACTCTTGATGTAGGAGAATGGTTCGTATGGCGCTGGCCTTACACATTATGATGCATTATAATGTTCCCATTTCCACTGAGTGGTCAAAACAAGGTCCTATAGCATTAACTTAGCTCACCCTGTTTTCCACTGGTTGCGGAAAGTGGTAGATGTAGCGTTCTCCAACTTATGCTCAGTTCCAACTTAAATTAGGACAATCACATGGACAAAGTTGTAGGGAGGGCAAGACAGAGACTGAGGAACAGTTACAAAATGCACACGAGATGGCTAAAACCACATTGATGTTTTGCCATATAGGGTCCTTAGCATGTGGGTTCGAAAACGGTGACTCTTCGACACATGAGAGTGCCAGGGATACAGTTCACTAGTGGCTGCAGTCATTAAAAGACATCTCCATAGAATCCAATACAGGTATGTGGTTGAATGGAAAGACTTGATTCCAAATCGTAGACTGCACTTCTACCAGAAAACGTAACGCTATAGATCTGAAAAGTGAGTGTATTGGTCATAGGATTTTGTACATTTTTATGACCTCAATCTAGCATCGCATTTTTTAAGTGATTCGTCACATAGCAGACCATTTACTATATGTGATCATTCTCAATCAACCATCATCCTCTCTCGCCTATAACTCAGTGGATATATTACAGAACCTGTGATATGATATCGAGATAGAATGTGCTAGAAATAATGTTTGCTAGCGTGAGAAATAGCTAGTGGCGACATGAGGGAGTTGTAAATGTCGGTTTAATACCGCGTTCCTTAGCCGAATCGTTCTCTAAATTCAGTGAGAAGGATGCTTTTATTGTAAGCTTATGCCACTGGCGACATGCGCCCGCGCTTTTGGTCTGTTAATACATATCCCAGCAATCACTGTATGTATTCATGTTGCAGTATTTGTGTGAAAGACTACTTGATTCGGAGGCAATATCTTATCTCGATTTATAAAGTTTGTATAGATTTTAACATGGATATCGTTAGTGATACGTGTGTGCACCTGTAGAAGCAAGACCTCTTTTTATGCAGGTTGGCAATAACATAGTCATTGCGATTGTGTTTTTAAAGCTGGTCGCTCATAATACGTTTATGTCTCTCTTCCTAAAAAACGCTGGCACCACTCTCAAGAAAAAGAAATGAGTCATGTCTATCCACCACGGATTTTCGCTCAGTATTGTTTGGTGTCACCATCTTTCAGTTACTGGCGAAATATTATTCTTAGTAGGGGATGTGTGATAGATTTGCTGAGATCAGCAGGCTTGTGAAGTATGTGTTGAGGTGTAAAGTTACTGAGGTCAGTGGTACAACATGTGCAAACAAAATGACTATCTACTGTCATAACGAGAGGTATGGATTTGATGTGGATAACTGCACTTTCAGTGCATCGATAGCTATAAGGAGGATGAAAGATTTAACGTGGAAAATTATGTACCGTCATAAAGAGGATATAGATATTTATATTTTCAGGGCCACAGCTGTCGGGAGGAGATATCTCTGATGGTTCGCTCATTGCCGAATGTCGCCATATTGCGCAACGATTGTAATATTTAATTGTAATTACACTATTAAAAATGTGGTTGGTTTCCTGGGACGATTCTGCCTGATGTGTGTGGGTTGCGGCAGCGGCAGCTGGTAGTCGGGTCGATTTGACATTCCTGGTTTAAGGTATGGGCTGTTGTTGAGCCACCAGAACTGGCCAGGTTGGGGCACAATGTGCAGCTGACCTAACGGTGACGCCCTCTGGCAGCTGATCAGCAAAACAATACTCAGTACGTGTTGCCCTCTAGGTGACTGAATAACATACTGATACTCAGTATGTGTTGGGCAGCCTTTGTGATCATGTGTGTTGCGAGTATTCTCCATGGAAATTTGAGAAGATTCAATATGGGCGCGTGTTTGCAGTGGAAAATTATTTCCTTCCATGTAAATTGACTGGTTGACTGCTCGTGCTGCCATTCTACACATTTTCCATCTTTATGTGGTTGGGAGAGCATCGATTGTGATGTGTGTTGTGTGCATCTAGGTGGTGAATAACAGGTGAAGAGACATTTATTGGCTCTCTAGAAATGAGAAACATGTACGATTATAAGCATTGAAACCTTGGTTGACTTTGCAAAGTACAAGGATGATTTGCAGTCTGTTATATCGCAAAGAAAGCAGTTTAATAAGCCATGGCTGCAAAATATGGTTCAAATGGCTCTGAGCACTATGGGACTCCACTGCTGAGGTCATTAGTCCCCTAGAACTTAGAACTAGTTAAACCTAACTAACCTAAGGACATCACACACATCCATGCCCGAGGCAGGATTCGAACCTGCGGCCATAGAGGTCTCGCAGTTCCAGACTGCAGCGCCAGAACCGCGCGGCCACTTCGGCCGGCTGCAAAATACCAACACAAATTCTTTACAGATGAATGGAAAAACTGGTAGAAGCCAACTTTGGGGAAGATCAGTTTGGATTCCGTAGAAATGTTGGAACACGTGAGGCAATACTGACCCTATGACTTATCTTAGAAAATAGATTAAGGAAAGGCAAACCTACGTTTCTAGCATTTGTACACTTAGAGAAAGCTTTTGACAATATTGACTGGAATACTCTCTTTCAAATTCTGAAGGTGGCAGGGGTAAAATACAGGGAGCAAAAGGCTATCTACAATTTGTACAGAAACCAGATGGCAGTTATAAGAGTCGAGGGGCATGAAAGGGAAGCAGTGGTTGGGAAGGGAGTGAGACAGGGTTGTAGCCTATCTCCAATCTTATTCAATCTGCATATTGAGCAAACGGTAAAGGAAACAAAAGAAAAATTCGGAGTAGGAATTAAAATCCATGGAGAAGAAATTAGAACTTTGAGGTTCGCCAGTGAAATTGTAATTCTGTCAGAGACAGCAAAGGACCTGGAAGAGCAGCTGAATGGAATGGACAGTGTCTTGAAAGGATAAAAGATGAACATCAACAAAAGCAAAACGAGGATAATGGAATGTAGTCGAATTAAATCGGGTGATGCTGCGGTAATTAGATTAGGAAATGAGACGCTTAAAGTACTAAATGAGTTTTGCTATTTGGGGAGCAAAATAGCTGATGATGGTTGAAGTAGAGAGGATATAAAATGCAGACTGGCAATGGCAAGGAAAGCAGTTCTGAAGAAGAGAAATTTGTTAACATCAAGTATAGATTTAAATGTCAGGAAGTCGTTTCTGAAAGTATTTTTGTAGAGTGTAGCCATGTATGGAAATGAAACATGGATGTAAATAGTTTAGACAAGAAGAGAATAGCAACTTTAGAAATGTGGTACTACAGAAGAATGCTCAAAAATTAGATGGGTAGGTCACATAACTAATGAGGAGGTATTGAGTAGAATTGGAGAGAAGAGAAATTTGTGGCACAACTTGACTAGAAGAAGTGATCGGTTGGTAGGGCTTATTCTGAGGCATCAAGGGATCACCAATTTAGTATTGGAGCGCAGCATGGAGGGTAAAAATCGTATAGGGAGACCAAGAGATGAATACACTAAACAGATCCAGAAGGATGTAGGTTCCAGTAAGTACTGGGAGATGAAGCAGCTTGCACAGGATGAAGTAGCATGGAGAGCTGCATCAAACTAATCTCTGGACTGAAGACCACAACAACAACAACAGCCCTTAGAGTTTCAGAATTAAGATATGGTGATAATCTTCTTATTACATATAGACATAATCAGCTTGCTACTTCCACGAAAGTCGATTATCATGCATAAACCCAAGAATTTACAACCTGTACAGGTTTTTGGTAGAATTTCATGAATCGTAATATTTTGTCTGTTCGGATCACTTGGTTTAAAATGAATAGTATTAGTTTTTTCTGTGTTTACCTTTAGGTTGTCTCTTTCAAAGTGAGCCCTTGCCTTTTCAATAGAGTTATGTATCTCTTCAAATAGGCTGGGCTCACTGTCTGCATAGCAGCAGACACAAGATGTAGCATCTGCACACATAGTGATCAATTGCGTATTGTCAAATGAATTTGGGAAATCATTTACATAGCATATGACTAGGACTGGACCTAAAATGGAGCCCTGAGGAACACCGAAATGTACATTTCTTATATTTGACCTCCACATATCCAGTATTTCTCCATTAGAGTATATAATCTCTGTGCACTGCTGTCTACCCTTTAACTCTATTTCTAGCATCATTTTTGACAGTATCTATGAAGTAACCGTGAAAAATATTGCTGACTAGAAGGGGATCAGAGAAATCATCATTATTCACAGTTAATTGCATATTGTTAATTTTAGTTTCTGTTTCATTGTTTCTGATTTTATTTACAATTGACCAGCAAGTCTTCGAAACATTATCTGAACTTCATATCTGTTGGCTGATTCTTTCTGCTTTTAATCTTCTGACTTCTTTGCAGTACTTATATTTGTGCTGCTTGTAGAATTCTTTATGTAACTCTGAGTTAGTCAGTCTGTGTAAGCCATATACGTTTTCCATTTTTTTATTTCAGATCTTTTGTTTTAAAATCTAATGGCATAGGTTTTGATTTTGTAGGGTGATTTTTCTGGATACTCACTTTTTTTTAATGGCATGGCTCTATTTGAGTTCTCAGTCAGAAATTCTGTGAGCATGTTCCACTTATTGTTGACTCCAATGGTAGTCATAACTGATTCCCATGATTCCTGGCTTAACCTATATCTTGGTGTAGCAATCTTTTTCAGAAAGTATTTTCCTGTGCTCATGAATTTTTCTTGGTTTGAATTTGGTAATACATTTTAGCTCTAGTGTTTGGCCTAAATGATCAGAGAGGTGACTATTTATGATGTCTGCTGAGATGATGTGGTCTTAGTTTGTGATAACATGATCAATTTAACTACTGTGTGTGTTAGCTATTCCGGTGGGTACTAGTCCAAGATCTTTAGCCCCATACGACAGGATATAATCTGTAAAACATTTGCTTTCCTGACCATCATGCAAAGTGTTGATGTTCATATCTCCCAGTATGACAAGATTTACACTTCTACAACCTGACACTAATTTACTGAAAACTCCATCAAATTATTTCATAAAAGCATCGTAGTTTCCACAGGGACATCTATATACACCAATGACATAGAAAGAAACACTGCAAAATGTGATTTTAAGAATTGCAATTTTGAAATCTTTGCCAACACAGAAACTGTTCCCCCATAGTACTTTCTTGGTGGTGGTTATGAACTTACATTTTCTTGAGTTGGTGGCAACACCACCACCTGTATTATATGTTCTGCAGTAGAACATAGCTAGGTTATAGCCTTCTAATTTGCAATATTGAATGTTGTACATTGTTTTCTAGTGTTCTTTAACTATTACTACATGTGGAAATAGACCTGTGATAAATGTTTCAAAAGCATCTATTTTGTTTCCTAAACCCTGTACATTACAATGTAAAAGTGATAAATTATTCTCATGTGGACTGAAGTATGTTTGAGGCATATATGAAACACATACAATAAATTGTATCTAGTGTTGCCCTAAAAAGCATCATTCTTGTCCTCCCGAAGTGTTGTTTTAGTGACATGGCATTTTGTGGTTGATTCTCCCAAGTAATCCTTATTTTCATCCTTGAGAGGGATTGCCTCTGTAGCACAACACTGCACATTCAATTTGCCATTCACTACTTCTTGGATCCAGGTTATAATTAAGTCCTTCCCTAGTCTGTTGAGATGTAAACCATCGGATTTGTGGAATCTTCTTCCTATGCTGCGTATGTCCACAAATGTAACATTTTTGAATCTTGTACATATATTTAGGATGTGTTTATTTGCATTTCGCACTTCTTTGTTTACACATGACCAGACTGACAAGTCATATTGGTGTGGAACAGAGAAGACAATCACATTTGAGCTTCTCAACTCATGTAGCCATCTTTCAAGTGAGATCACTAGGTCTTCCATTTCATTTCTTGGTACATTATTTGTTTTCGCTAAGAACATGAAAAAGTCATTATTTTTTGTTGCTGTTTTCATGTCATCGTTCATGGAAGTCACTGCCAGAAATTTTGTGCCTGGTTTCACTATGGTATTTCTATTGAATTAAGCAGAATAGATGGAGTGCTAGGGGTTTGATAGTTACCTGAATGTAACAAATAAAGGCTAGCTTTGCATAAAAAAATTGTGGTGGAGGCACCCAGAATATACCCCCATCTCAAATATGTTTCTTGCTGGGAGTAACACATCTGAACAAAAATTATTTCCTTAGTGTACTTTTCAGCTTATTTAAATTTGTTATTAAGTCAGTTTATTATGGTCATGTTCTGAAAAAAATTTAATAAAAATCAACATACTTTCATGTACGAATCCTTCAAGTGCTGGTAAATTGTGTCACAAGTTTCAGGAATAATTGAGGATATAATGTTTAGAGGTATTCTGAATGAAAACATTAGGCTTCTGTAGCTTTCTCCAGTAGCCATAAATTTCATCATAGAATTAACCTAGAGAAAATTATGGAATTGGTTTCAAGGTTACAAGTATGCACTGTACATACAGCAGCTGAGTAATACCAGGATTATATTAAGGTATCTACTCACATCTTTGAAACTGATATACATTCTCACATAACTGTGTTTTTTCTTCATTGTTCTTGGACATACTAAACAAAGCAATGCCAAGAATTCCGACTCATCCATCCTTAGAAAATTTTTGTATGATTCTCTGTCCTCCAACCTCAGCTCACTGTGTAATAGAGCAAGGAATTACCAACTGCCCTAATCACATTTTAAAATCCAATGTCAACTCTATCATCTTCTATCATGCCAATGTAAATTTCTTTGTCAGTGTTGCTGAGATGTTACTGTAGTAATGACCACATAAACAGTAACAGCCACTCGCAGTTCATCATTAGCCATTTTCTAAAATAATGTTGTGCCATCTGTAATCATTGTGTATACAAAAGCAGCTACCAGATGGCATTCCAACTCCTGGAGCAGGAAGTTGTACCATCCTATTGCAGCAGTTGTGGTGCAAGATGTGCCCTTGTTTGTAGACAGCTTAAGAGTAGTTGAAGCTAATACAGCATATGTAAACACATGTGTGTACATAGTAATTATGAGTATGGCAGTAATATCTTTAAAGTGAAAATGTTCTCTTAGCGGGGATAATACAGATGGTGTCACCAAAAAGCTTCCAACATTTTCCTGATGTTTAGGAAATTGTGTAAGAACGGTCATGTTAACCAGTAAGTATAGACAATGTACCTAGGTCAAGGCAGTTACGGAACCTGGTGAAAAACTAAGACAATAGGTGGTGATCTGACACCACAGCAAAACTGATTTAGAAATAATAATACCCACAGTTGGAAGAGAGACCCAACAAGTAAGGATTATCATGAACAACAGCAGTCAGCAGTATGCCAGAAGGAGGCAATGCCATCAAAGCAGTGTGGTGGTCACCACTGTCCTCCAATGTCCCCGGAGTATGATTGACCTCACAGTAGGAAAACAGACTGCCCTCCCAATTAAGTCCACAGTGGAAGGTGATGGTGTGTGTGAGAAAGTAAATAGAGGTGAATGGAGGAAATAAAGAGTGAAAAGTGTGGTGACTATGCAAAATATATATACAAAGGATATATACAGGGTGGTGATAATTATGTCCCCCCCCCCCCCAAAAAAAAAAAACACAACTCAGAATAATGAAACTTCATGGCAGACCGAGACTCGATCTCGGGACCTTTGCCACTTGCCCGAGAAAGGCAAAAGTCCCTGGTTCAAGTCCCAATCCAGCACAGGTTTGATCGGTTGGGAAGTATAATATCAGTGCATACTCTACTGGAGAGTAAAAATTCATTCTGGATGCAGTATTTTATCACACTAAGAATGATGAAAACAGCATGATGTTCAGAGTGTATATAGTGGAAATATTTGCATTTTTATTCAGTGGGCCTATCACAATTTGGTCAGAGGTGGCTGGACATGCAGAGACTGAATGGTGCATGTGGTGGCAGACACAACTGGTGGCTCCCAATATTGTCAGTCAGCATGATGGGCGAAGATAGTTGGGTCTGGAAAGGGGAGAAGCAGGTGCAGGGATATTGAGGAAGGGCACCAAGTAGAAATTAAGGTGTGTACACACAGTGTCTTTTTTCTGTTCGACTTTGCACATGTGCATAAACTTCCAACAGCATAACTTTGCACGCGTAATTTCCTGGAAATGGAGACTGTTCATGTAGTGCATTGCTTCCCACCTTCGGCGGCATTTATAAAATATAACCTCTAAAGTTAGTAATGTTTCATGGGTGGTCTTTATACCATTGGTATTGGCACACTTGCATTTTGAGCAAGCTCGGTGAATTATGCTAAGCGCCAGCTTTGATTTTGTTTTGAGGTAATTATGAATGTACAGCGACATATGTTAAGAACACTGGGCCTCCACAGTATAGTCCACCTCTACCGCAATTAGTTTCTCTTCATTGGCAGTTACATTAAATCCCCAAGTGTGATTGCATTGAAAATTTAACTACACAGAATTCACATTTTGGCACACAGTGTAGTGATGACTGCACTCAAGGTAAGGTCAGGTCAGGTCAGGTCAGGTCAGTTTCATGGGTTGGAGAAGTGCAGCTGGCTTTCCAAGGTAGCATTACTGGAAGGTAGGGCAGAGTCTATGCAGTGCCTCACACCATTGTAAACTGTCTCGTGCTGTAACAGTGCTTTATTGCCAACAGTATGTTGTCGGTGAAGGTTTGTCATTCCATATCCTCTGAAAGTCAGTTGATGTATTTTTGTTGTGTTTGGCACCGACACAATTGTCAGATTTATAGTAAAAATTAATCTGACTATGAGAGGATACTGGCAATGTTATAAGCAGAACATCACAAAGTCATCCACAAACAAAGAACTTTTAACTGGGCTTCTGACTGCAAAGGAGTCACCGTTGATAGTGACCGCAGTAAGGCCTGAGTACTGTGCCTTGGGGGACCATATTCTCCTGAACAAATTAGTAAGACAAGCAATCAACAACACAATAACAAAAGTGTCTGTCATCAAAAGAGCACTGAATAAGAAACAACAGACCCCCATGTAATCCCATTCATTAAGTTGGTGAGGGATTTTCTGTGTCCACATCTACATACATACTCTGCAAGCCACCATATGGTGTGTGGTGGACCACTGCTAGTCAATTTCTTTCCTGTTCCACTCTCAAATAGAGTAAGGGAAAAACAACTGTCTATGTGCCTTTGTATGAGCTCTAATTTTTTTAAATTTGTCTTTGTGGTCCTTATGCAAAGTATGCATTGGCAACAATAGAATCGTTCTGCAATCCACATCAAATACTAGTTCTCAAAATTTCCTCAACAGTGCTCCTTGAAAAGAACATTGCTTTCCTTCCAGGGATTGCTATTTGAGTTCCTGAAGCATCTTTATAATACTTGTATGTTGTTCGAACCTACCAGTAACAGATCTAGCAACCAGGTTCTGAATTGCTTTGACATATTCCTTTAATCTGACCTGGAGTGGATCCAGAACACTTGAGCAGTATTCAAGAATGGGTTGCACTAGTGTCCTCTATGTAGTCTCCTTTATAGATGAACCACACTTTAGCAGCATTCTCCCAATAACACAAAGTTGACTATTCACCTTCCCTACTACAATCCTTACATGGTTGTTGCATTTCATATCATGTTACAACATTACACCTAGATACAGACCTAAAGGAACAAATTTTTCTGTGGGTGGATGGTGTTTGAATTGCAGCACAACTGCACAACTAGATCTGCTAATCAAGCAACATTCTTCATTCCACCAAGGGACAGGCCATTGTCTGAGATGGTTGCTAGACTGGGAACCATAATCGGTGGCAGCTTGTTGCATCACACAGGTGACTTGGTCCACGATCTTGTGGGCACATTCCTGTTGTTTGAAGAGGCCTGCTGACTGCATCACAACGATTTTGCCCTTTAAAGCATCTATCTACGCCATCTCCTGTTGAACACCATCTGATCCACACTAGAAAGGGGTCACTGGAATACAAATATGTGGTCATTTCCTGCTGAACTGAATCTGCAATAGCAGGGGAGTAAGAACAAAGGTCAATTTTTGAAGATGGCCATGTAGCTGCAGAAAAGTGTGCCATCTGACCAGAGTTCAAAAGGCATATAGGAGGGTTGTTTCATAAGTCTGGTAAAAAAGCAAGAAGATATGTTTGTTTCATAAACAATTCACTTTACTTCTTGAACAGTCTCCTTTGAGGGATATATACTTGGTCCAGCAATCCTTCAGCTGTTTCATCTCAATGGAAAAAATAGATTCTGTATAACCACAAAATACTAATTCATTGCAACTGCCATTTCATTTGATGAAGTAGAGTGGATGAGGAAGCAGCTCAAAGCTCAGTTCATGTACTTTCACCATTGTTATTGCTGATGTGTGGGATTGTGCATCATCCTGGTGAAAGAGCACTTTTTTGCATGCCAACCTTGGTATTTTTTCATCCAATGCAAGTGTCAAATGATCCACCATTGAAGCATAATAGGGTCCAGTTATGGTTCAGCCTTTTTCCAAATAGTAAATGAGGATTATTCAGTGAGAATCCCCAAAACCAGTAGCTGTCACCTTACTAGCTGACAAAATTGTCTTTGGCTTCTTCAGTGTACTTTCACCAGCCTTTGTCCATTGCTTGATTCTGGCATGTAATGATGGATCCAGAATTCATCAAGTCATAAATCAGCACAAAACGTCTTGTGGATTGCAATTAAACATCAGCCAAGATTGTGTTGAAATGTTGTGTCGCATGCGCTTTTCATCAACTGTGAACAACCACAGCACCCACCTCACACAAAGCTTCTTCATAGCCAATTCCCTGTGCAGGATATTATGCACACTCTCAGTTGAGATGCCTACAGTCTCAGCAATCTCACAAATTTTTATTTGTTGGTTGTGCATTACCATATCATGGATTTTGTCAATGGTTTCCTTTGTGATAACCAAATATTGGGTGGTCAGAGCATGCTTAGTCTTCAGTGCTTGCCCGGCCACATTTAAATTCATTAATCCCTATCCTCAATGATGGTGCAGAGTCCACATGAACTTCATCCAGTTCTGTTTTCATTTGTGTGGCAGTCCAACCCTTTAAATGAAAATGTTTGATTACAGCACAACACTCAGTTTTATCCATATGCAATTGCAACAGACACACTGGCCAATTCAGAAAGCTGTCAACAATGAACTGTATGCTATACATTGTTGGAATTCTTTATATACTACTTGTAATAATCAAGCTTACTAACCATGAAGGCAGAACACAAATGTTCCCTCCTTTCATAAATATTTACCAGACTTTTCAAACCACCCTAATATTCTCTAACTGAACAAGGTGTCCCATAATTCAACTCCTAGAGCATATGATAGCTGAGCTCCGCAGCACACAGTGTGCTATCAAGTCACCTATGAGGAATTATTGGTGGAGGAGTTCCCTGAAGACCTGTACATCTACACCCAGGGCATCATGAGGTGGAAGATACAGGGAACACACTGTGATCTTAACTGGAGTGACAACTTCTGCTGCAACTGCTTGTATGGGCACAGTAAGGGCCGGTGTGTCAGTGACTTTAAAAAGAGTTTATTGTACGCAGATGCAGAACGATCTTTCCTGGGTCACAATCTGTAATTCTTCCAAATCCAATTGGTATCCGTTTAAGTTGCATGCAATACAGAAGTCCCTGCGAGAGCCACTAATTATTGGTGGTTGTTCTTGTCCTTCTCCCTGTCCCTCGGTTGTGGTGGTTTACCCAAGAGGTCAGGGGGAACATTAGACAGTACCCAACTCTCTGGTTTCTTCTTGTGGATATCTGTAGCATCGATCATAAAATTACCATCGGAGTGAGAGTGTGCTCATCAATCCAATGGTTTTGCTGCCACTTTCTTCGATTTTGAAGAACTTATTGTGTAACTTTTTCCTTACTAATAGGAGTATTTGGTAGCATGGACAGAGAGGATAGTTTAGTGGGTCTCTGATGGTGTGCGTTGGTGCGTGGCAGAGGTCCCAAGCCTATTATTGGTGGTTTCTGAGTGGTTTTGGGGCAAGTGTAACTTTTCTGCCACAAGTACATTGACAAGTGCATGTACTTTTATTTGACTTTGTGGTCTGGACTTCTCTGGAGACATCACACTTGGTGGTTGGCTTCTTAAGAGCCAATGAAAAAAAAGAGGTAGCAAACACCAAAGGTTGCACAGCTTGGAAAGCTTTTTTAACTTCACCATAGGGTATGCGTCTCGCATCTTTTACCTACTGAAATTTCCTTTCCTTGCTATAAATTCTGCACTCCTTGCTTCTTACTGGGTTATCTCTGGTCCAGTTTATACATTTTGGAGGGGATGTACAAACATTATCCGATTTGTGAGCTGAACCTCTTCAATTTACACATGTAGTCCTCCCATTACATGCCATAGTGGTATGATGAAATATTTGACATTTGAAGCATATTATTGGGCTGGGAACAAATGGTCAAACTATAAGATGGATATAGCCTGCAAGAATACGTTCATGTTAGAAAAAATGTTGCAATTTTTTCCAATGTGCCATTTATTCTCGTCCAATAGTTCTGCACTTATGTGACACCCATATTTTTCCATTCTTCATGTAGCTCCTTAGGGTCCATCTACAATATATCGTAGCAGGACACCATGCCTTTACAGAAACTACGGGTCTTATGCAACTCGGTACTCACATAAAGCCTAGTCTCCCAGAAGCTTAGGTACTAGGTTCCCTCTGCTCTCTTGATCAAAGTATTATGACAACCAGTGCCCTGCTACTATAATTCTAAGACTACTATTTGGGAAAACTGACCAGACAAGCTGTCTTTGTTATGTGGGTGTAGGAACTACCGGACAGTACAGTCGTCCCATCACGAGAAGATGTGAAGAATTGAGGTTGCTCCATAGGGAACCCACAAGCTGCTGGAGAAACAGATGTTGACCCAGCAAGAGCCCTGTATCTATGAACGAACCTTATACAACTGGGGGAAGGCAGGGCCCAGAGGTTGTATGGTGGACACTGTCGACAGCCATTCTCCCCATCAGCACATACAGGTGTCTACCTTCCTTGCGGTCTAGATGGTAAAACAAAGCCCCCATTCTTAGAGACACACAACTTTCCACCACTGCGCCAAGCGGTGGTCTACGAAGAATTCCCAGAAGAGATATGGAGCCACTGGCTAGTCCCAGCTTGGGAAACCCAGAATTGCCATACCCATATCCAACAATTGCAGGTGAAGATCCTGGGAAAAACACAGCTCTCTTTTCCCTAGGTTGCAGGGCACTCTTTGCCAGGCCTCTCTGCTGAGACCTGCCTGGTTGAGGTGACCCTGCTTAACCCTCAGCATCACTGAGGCATGTAAACCCTAACCATGTGGCACTGAAGTTGCCTGTGATAATACAGTGTCCCCTGGGATGGTTGTATTTATAATTCATCATTATGATTACCCATTTTGTGAGATGAATCAAATAGACATGCTTGCTTATTACTGACCTTTTCAATGTAAATTTTATCACTTTGAAAAGTTTTTTGTCCCTCCCAATAAGCATTATAGGTAATTTAGGTGGTCATCAGCTTGCCTTTAGAGGGAATGGTTATGCTGCTGCCTCATTGGTGCACATCGTCCGTACACCTGACTGACTAATAAGCAAACCCAGTACCCCCTGGCAAGCCACACAGGAACATTTAATCTTTAGCTGCAGCTTGATCACTGGAGTAGCATGCATGTTTCTCTCTAGGTGTGACTGGAATCACTTATGCACATGTGTCGATAAAGAGGCATGTACCTTGATGTGTGCCTCTACTTGTATGTGGGACAAGCATAGGTATATGGTAACTAGGTGCATAGGTGTAAGGTAGCTTAAGAGGCACACTGACAATTTCAAACGATTTCCATACAAGATTAAGAAACAGGAGTGGCCCAAATCATGAGTGCACAGCTAGAATAAATATTTTATGGAAACCTGATATTTGACAAATGGATAGTTCTTACATACAAAGATTGGAATTGTCCTTGCATCATATCCTTCCATCCAATGATCTTCCTGGCTTTAATTTTTACTAGCCACTGCCCCATATCATTTTCCACCCCTACCCATTACACTAACTTACTTCATCCAGCACTCACACCACCTCTTAATGGTCTATCTCCTCTTCTGTCTCCCCTTCCCAATCAAATCTACTGTGCCACTGTGTGCTGAGTGCAGCTACGACTGTCTGTGACCAGAACAAGCTCTCCAGAGCCACATTCTTATCTTATGTACCTGGTGTGCGTTTTTTGATAAAAGAAATGGGAAAAATGCTTGACATGTTATGCAAAAATGCAAGTACTGTAGGATGTGTGTTTCCCATCAACCAAAATAACCAATCATATAGCATAGAAACTGTGCAGCATACATAATTGACCAATGCATCTTGCTGAATTACCTGTATTGTCAACCACTCTAACTTACTAGAAGGAACACTATATCCATAAATATGGCTTTTGTTAGTGAGTTGAATGCAAGTGCCAGTTTTAACATCTTCTTATATAATAGCACTAAGCATTATTATTATTATTATTATTATTATTATTATTATTATTGTTCTTTCTTTTCCGAGACGTTATGTCTGGTCAAAAATGGAAAGTGACGCGGACCTTGATCAAGTGTGACTTCCTTTTAACTGTATGGTATATGTTATATTGCATTTAGGAACTTTCGGGTAATTGAACACGTATCAATAATTACGGATTTCTGTAGTTGTATATATAAGTTTGGATGTAGCTGTATTGCATTGATTATTATTATTATTATTTCCCTTTCCTGTCTCAGACGTTATGTCTGAATCTGCTTAGTGTATTCATCTCTTGGTCTCCCACTACGATTTTTACCCTCCACACTGCCCTCAAATACTAAATTGTTGATCCCTTTATGCCTCAGGACATATTATTATTATTTTCGTATTGACCAGCTAGGATACGTAACAACTTCAATTCTTCTTCTATCTTTTTGTTGTTTCCTATTTATCCGCTGCTCCCTCATTTTCTCCCACTGTTGACTTTTCCTTTCTTCTGTCCAGATTGTTTCCAATCTCATCTGCTTTGAAAGCCATCTACATTAAGTATTTAATTCTTAAAAAGATTTCTATTTTTTTTCTCGAATCTTTGATGATGTTTCTAGTTCTTTCCTTATATCTGTAGGTCATGTTACTGTCAATTTCTTCAGCCAGATATATAGGAATATTTGTTATGTTAGTCTGTTCTCATTCATTTGGTAGAGGTGTCCACAAAATATTAATCTTCTACACGTTTGTAGATCTCCTCATTACTTTTCATTATCCAACCATCTATAGTTCGTATTGCACTCACTATAGCTTATACTTTATTGTCAGGCAGCCAAATCCATATACAGATTCTGGACATACCAATGTGTTACAGTTTTGTTTTTACACATATGCTTTTGTTGTTGTAAATATACTTCCTGAAACTGTATGCTCTTCCTCTTTTCTTAGCTCTTACCTATATTGCAAATTTTTCTAGATATGTTGTATTGTTTCTCCAAGTAACTTATATTTACTTACTCACTCTATTTTATCCATTTGTGTTTCCATGAACTTTGCTGCACTGTTTATGTTGTCTTCAGTACAGAGGCTGGTTTGATGCAGCTCCCCATGCTACTCTATCCTGTGCAAGCTTCTTCATCTCCCAGTACCTACTGCAACCTACATCCTTCTGAATCTGCTTAGTGTATTCATGTCTTGGTCTCCCACTACGATTTTTACCCTCCACACTGCCCTCAAATACTAAATTGTTGATCCCTTGATGCCTCAGGACATGTCCTGCCAACCAATCCCTTCTTCTAGTCAAGTTGTGCCACAAATTTCTCTTCTCCTAAATTCTATTCAATACCTCCTCATTAGTTGTGTGGTGTACCCATCTAATCTTTGGCATTCTTCTGTGGCACCACATTTCGAAAGCTGCTATTCTCTTCTTGTCTAAACTATTTACATCCATGTTTCACTTCCATACATGCCTTCACTCCACAAAAATACTTTCAGAAACGACTTCCTGACATTTAAATCTATACTCGACGTTAACAAATTTCTGTTTGTCAGAAACGATTTCCTTGCCATTGCCAATCTACATTTTATACCCTCTATTCTTCGACGATCACCAGTGATTTTGCTCCCCAAATAGCAAAACTCATTTACTACTTTAGGCGTCTTATTTCCTAATCTAATTCCCTCAGCGCCACCTGTTTTAATTCGACTACATTCCATTATCGTCGTTTTGCTTTTGTTGATGTTCATCTTTCAAGACACTGTCCATTCTGTTCAACTGCTCTTCCAGGTCATTTGCTGCTTAACAGAATTACAATTTCATCGATGAACTTCAAAGTTTTCATTTCTTCGTCATGGATTTTAATTCCTACTCCAAATTTTTCTTTTGTCTCCTTTACTGCTTGCTCAATATACAGATTGAATAACATCGGGGATAGGCTACAACCCTGTCTCACTCCCTTCCCAACCACTGCTTCCCTTTCAAGCCCCTAAACTCTTATAACTGCCATCTGGTTTCTGTACAAATTGTAAATAGCTTTTCACTCCCTGTATTTTACCCGTGCCACCTTCAGAATTTGAAAGAGAGTATTCCAGTCAACATTGTCAAAAGCTTTCTCTACGTCTACAAATGCTAGAAACGTAGGTTTGCCTTTCCTTAATCTATTTTCTAAGATGAGTCGTAGGGTCAGTATTGCCTCACATGCTTCAACATTTCTATGGAATCCAAACTGATCTTAACCTGAGGTCAGCTTCTACCAGGTTTTCCATTCGTCTGTAAAGAATTCGTGTATTTTGCAGCCGTGACTTATTAAACTGATAGTTCGGTAATTTTCACATCTGTCAGCACCTGCTTTCTTTGGGATTGGAATTATTATATTCTTCTTGAAGTCTGAGGGTATTTCACCTGTACATCTTGCTCAGCAGATTGTAGAGTTTTGTCAGGGCTGGCTTTCCCAAGGCTATCAGTAGTTCTAATGGATTGTTGTCTACTCCCCATGTGTCATTGTTTTTAGCTGACATTGAGAGACCAGTTCTATTTGCTATTTTTTGCAGAAGATTTATGTGAATAACTGCTCGTCATATTTTCTGAAAGTCTAGCAAAAACCTCTGGGAAATCCAGACAGTTAACCTACATTCCAGATCCTTACAATACTTTTCTGGAGCACAGTGAAATAGTAACAAACAACAGAGGTACTTCAACCATGAATTTAATGTTAGATATCACACTTGTTGGAGTTTTACAAATTACCTTTGCTAATTTCACTTTAACACCAAATTCGCTAATGATTTTATCTATTGTTTCTCTGTCCATTGAATCAAATACTTATTGAAATCCATTAATGGTACTGCTACAGGTCTGCTGGTTAACAGTCTGTGGCAAATTATTGATTTTTAAATTATACTCCATTCTGTGCAGCATTTTCCACATTCGAAAACCACACTGATATTTGACCAGCTATTTGTCTAAAGCTTCTTCAACTCTGTGTAGGAGAATCTGAGATAATATTTTGTATGCCACTGACAGAAGTGACACTCCTCGAATTGCTGCATAGTGGATTAATGTTATTTTCCACTCACCTAGAATTTTTTCAGTTTTTGAAATTTTCTCAAAAAGTAATTGCAATGGAGTCTTTGCCACTTGCTTTGTTGGTTTTAGTGGCTTCATGAGTTTCTGTTGGTGGGAAATCTTCATCCAGATTTTGTGGTATTGCTGCAAATTCCAATTTGACTGTTTGAACTGGACTTACAGAGCCTGTCAAAAATGTTGCTAATATTTCACAATTTTCATTATTATTACTTTGCATCTTTGAAACAAGTACTTAGTGCCTGATACCCTTTAAGTACATGTTTAAAAGTTTGATAAAGTTCTAGTATTTTTTGGTGAAATTTTCTTGTATTTTCTTAAGCTATGATTTTTCAAAGGTTCTTTTGATTTTCAGGATTATTTTTGATGTTTTTCTTTGTTGTCTCTATAATAGTTTTTTTTAACATCTCCATTTTCTCTGTTTCTGTTTGACTGCCTTTACAATTATTCACCGTGAGTAATGAGAAACAAAAATTTAAGCAATTACATAAATGTATTTTAAAGTATCACTTTGTGGCAGGTACAAACAAAAACATAACTAAATTTTACTTTTCTTATTGGAGTTTAATAATTCCTTCCAATCATGTACACACATCTACAGAAATACAGATTATAAAATCACTGAGTATCATTTTTCACAGCATTCTTCAGAAACTCCATGACACATAATACAAATATAAGAAAATATATGAGAAATGGTGGAAATTTTGCAGCAGTATGGTAAAACAAAGAAACAAATATGGACGGTACAAGACTCCTTAAACATAACTCATCTCAATACCTAGCAAAGTACTATAGAAATATGAGCTACATACATTCAGTCAGTTCAAACTTCAGAAATCTTTTTGCCTTCTGCCTAAGCTGCAGTCCTATCAGTTACTTAATTTGCTACAGTATTTCACATATATTTTTTAAAAAACATATATGAATTTGGAATATCAATATGATTCAAGTAAGCTGTTAACATCCTTTCTTACACAGTTTAAAAAGTGGCACTTAGAAGCATATGACAAGTAATGAGAGAGACCGCTTGAACAACGTCAAATATATGCAAAATATTCTGTACAAAAAACTAAGATTATTGCTACGCAAAATTTGAGTAAAGGTATAGTTAATGACAGCCCCTTGTCAGATGAATTTTTAGATTAATTCTTGTCTGATCACGAGCATGAACTTTGTGAGTATGTATGTATAAAACAGAAACCATTAACATTCAAAAAATAAAATATATGTAACTTAATGCCCTTCAAACTCTTGGTGTAGAGCATGTGATATGCTTCCAACATGGCACAGGAAACAATGAGGAGAACACACTGGGAATAATTATTGCAGCAAATATCAAAAAATTTTGGATTACACTCATATAGTCTATTATGCAACTTGTGCCTCTGTCCCATCTTATTTCTAAGTCTTCAAATCAAATTTCAAAACTTGCATTCAAAATGCAAAGTTTACTCCATTTATTGATTTCAAGCTGATATGCAAAATCCACTGTTTATACCATTAGCAGAGATTCTATCCAAATTTTTATTATTCTCGTATGGATGAACTTCAGCATGCCGAGTTCAAAAGTCGCTCTATCAACTATCTTACAATTCAATAGAATCTTTAGCATTATTTTACAATTAATTAAAGTGAGTTAAAAATAACATTCATTTTACATGCAAAAACACTTCTGTATTATCAGCTTCCTCAATCATACAAAGCCATAACTGGTTCACAGCCTACAAGCAAAGCATTGTTGTGCCAAGTGTTGCGAACAATACTGCACAGTAATACCAGTAAGTCTTAAAGAACAAATAAAATATTTCGAAAACTCAGACTATATAAACACAGTAACTCCCATTACTATCACAAATAACTGGCAAAATTAAAAATGATAAAAAAATTAAAGTTTATAAAATTACAACTTTGGTATTACATAATATGAAGGTTGATGAAATAATACTGCTACTACCAGTTTTGGTAACATTCATATCACATTGTGCTCAACAGTATAATTGACTAGACACTACATTACATACTATATGGAAGAACTGCATTTTGTATTTAAAAACAGGAAAAACTAGTTGTATATGCATAGTTATAACTCACAAAGCCTACTAGATAACTAACAGAACACATTTCTTTAAGTTGCAAACAGGTACAATTAAAAGACATTTACACTACATCTTTCAAAAGAAAAAGAAAGAGAAAGAAAAACGCGCGCACATGCACAACCATGCAAGCGCCATCTCCGGCAGCTAAAACTAGAATGTACTGGTCCAAGCAGCCGGAGCTGGCGTTCGTTTGTGCAGGAAGTGTGCTCACTTGTGTGAATGAAAATGTATGTCTTTCTCTTTCTTTTTCTTACAAACACTGTGGCCAAAAGATAATGTGTAAGTCTTTTAACTGTGCCTGTCTGCAACTTGACGTGTCATCTAAAGATGACATTGTTTGATTTAGTATGCAGCAATCTATCTTTTCCTTATATTGTTGATATTCCAACCTGGAGTTTGCATTGTTTGATTTTGTAAACATTTCTATAGTATTCAAACATTCAACATTAGCAGAACCTCAAAGTTCTTAACTGCTGTGATAAACAGTGCAACAGTTACTTTGAAAGTAGAATTTGCAGAACTCATGTGAAAAACTTTGTATTTCACCTAATAAAACAGCTTGAGAAGTTACTTTTACATTTAAAAGTTGAATCATAATAATTTCACAAGAACTTACACACTGAAATTATACACAACACCAGAAACAACAATAAGTCTTGGTGATTCTTAACTACTTCCAAAAAGGCTTATAATCATCAAAAGTCTGTGAGAATGTGAAAAATTTTAGATCCTAACAGACCCTAAATCTATATTATCAAAATAATTCTAATATCTGCTACATATTGCAGATGCACTTTCACTGCAATATTTCACACTTCATCATAAAAATCCACAGTACAATTCATACAACTTGTACGGAATGGATTCATGATGAAGAAAATTATGTCTCACTGATGCCCTTTTGCAATTTAATATGCCAGATCACAGGAAACTGGCACCTAATTTTATATGGCAACTACAGATCAGCTCTATTTTTTACAGCAATTCACAAAGCACTACAGTTGCCTAAAAGCTCTCCAAGGTGATTACTTGGAATATAAAAACATACATCTTGAAGCATATAAAAATGTTTGCCTGTGGAATATATATATATATATATATATATATATATATATATATATATATATATATAAAAAGGCAAATCATATTATTATTATTATTATTATTATTACTCCACTGAATTATTTGAGCCACATGCCATGAAAAATCATTCCTTAAATAAATGAGTAAGAATATAATGTTAAGAAATAAAAATTGCACAAGTAGTGACCTCCCATACGGTACAGGATATGAGCAAAATGTGTAGTTCTGAGCTAGTTGTTAGAGAGAAGGTATTAGTATACAACAGTAAAGATTGCTTCAATTACTGGCAATGAATATGTACACTGACTAAGAAAGTCACTTGAGTATTACTGACATACAAAATTTAAAGTATGTTATCACAGTATAATTTTGTTTGTTTGTTTCAATTTACTGTAGCTGACAAAAAGGAAATTCATTAACATGATATTGGAAAATCCTAGTGGAATACAAACAATGGTATGAGCAAAGACATCTACTCATTTGATAGTGTAGCATTAGATATGCACATAACCAAAATCTGTCAAGATTTGGAACCACATAGCTCAAATCATAAACTTGGGTTTTTCTTCCAAGCACACACATGTACTACACAACTACACTATCCCAGCACTGTGCCAGCACCAGAAATGCAACTGTGTGCATATTTGTGTGACATGAAGACTGCAATTTCATCACCTGAGCTGCTACATTCCAGACCTTGGATGTACTGGTAATTAAAGCTCAATACGTTCATTATATCATGAGTAGTTATCTTTACTCATATTTTGTTTAAAAAGGAAATTCAGTTACGTAATTAATACTGCACTGGAAACACTTTCTTGAGCAATAGACGTGTAACAAAAATGATACAAAATTCATTCTCTGAAAAAGGCAAAGCGCTCTGTTTCTTATACTCTGCTTAATTTAACTAGCCCTGTCAACTAACTCACATCTCTACATAGAATACTGTTTACAAATGAGGAAATCGAATACAAATCTTAATACACAATACTGAATGAGGCAACATCCTAATGTTTATCCCCCCCCCCCCCCCACACACACACACACAGACTCAGAAACCATAGAATTAGCAATGAAAATTTTCATTATTAACATTTACTACGTGTTTATAAGAAATACAAGGCAGCAAAGTTTTTTTACACAAAACTAGTAGAGTTCCTGAAAAAAATCAAAAGAAGACTCATACAGAAACAAAAAGAGTAACATCCAACTGTCTTACAGCTTTAGGAAAATCTTACACAAAATTTATTTTACACCACTGATGTATGCAGAAAAGGAAGCATTGAGAAAAATAGGGAATGAGAAACTCTTTCATTTTGCATTGAAATGTCAGAATACACTGAAATTATAACACACACACACACACACACACACACACACACACACACACACACACACACAAGGCTGTTTCTCCTACAAGCTGCCAGGTGACTTCTTCCTGTTATATCAGAAGATATATCATATTCTGTTTTCTATATAGGTACCATCAGACCAAATAAATGTTGCATATTAAGTTTAAGATGAAAGGCCTAGTACTAACAAAAAATGTCAGTTCTCACAATAATGAATAAAAATAAATGTAATTTTTTGTGTCCAGCTAATAGAATGGCTTCAACTCATTTTGTGCAGCACTCAGTTAAACAAATTTATTGACAGTGACAGCAAAACATTGATACTTATTCATTTTTATTCATTATTGTGAGAACTGACATTTTTTGTTAGTACTTGGTCTTTCATCTTCAACTTAATATGCAACATTTATTTGGTCTGATGGTACCTATATAGAAAATAGAATATGAAATATCTTCTGATATAACAGAAAGAAGTCACCTGGCAGCTTGTAGGAGAAACAGCTAGTGGCAGCCGAGTGTGTTGCATGATAGTATTTTCACACTATACCCACACAGCAAATTTATTCATCGCTCAACATACTGCTTATTCTCTCATTTCTCCTCAGCGTCAACAAAATCCATTAACAGAAAATCTAAATGTACTAATCTGGGGATGCTCTGTCAATGAAGCATATAAAATTATGAGTAATGTTTTACGTGTAACAAAAATCGGAATGATAGTTTCCATTGAGGTAATGCACAGGCACATTGTGCTTTATTATTCTTTTTCCCCCACAGCAACTCCACCCACACAAAAGCAATGATATTGAAAATAATTTTAGAATCAGCAGGGAAAAAAAAACATCTGATGACATTTCAGATGGAAATACAGTACAGCAGTATGGAAATTGGGGGGGGGGGGGGGGGAGGAGCAGGTGAATTTCATTAACAGTACTCCATCAAATCATACCTACTTTCTCACTGTCCTGTTTTAACAATACACATAAACGTAAATAATTAAAAATTCTACTAAATCCTCTAATTATACAGGGATGAGGCTGCTTTCTCCCGTGTGTGTAGAGTTAATTCAAACAAATGCATCTAACTATAATGGAAATCAACCGGACCATAATATGGAAAAATTATTGAACTTAAGACACCTAAATAATAAGTGGATAGTACAACTATCTTTACAATAGTTGAACTTATCAGTATGATCTAAATAGATACATGTTAATAATTTCTTAAACTATTTGGCCAAGACAGTACTGCATGAGACATTTTGGCTGGATGGCAAATCACAACACACACAAAAAGCCCTCAAATTTAATTAACAACTGTCTTCCGGAATATCGTGTATGCAAACTTATGAGTTTGAGTTAATGTAAAATTATTTTTCTTTCTGCTATTTGGAGGCTGTATCACTGCATTGAATTAACAGGAATATCAAGCTGGTGTATACCTAGTATTTCTAAGCTCCTTCCGGATAAAAATTGAAACTGAAACTGTCAGATGCAAAGTTGTAAGCTATTCTTTTAATTTTTTTATGTTTTAGCTATTCGTCTGATATTTGTTACATCATCACACCCAATTATTGTGGTATTGTGACTAACCATGAACACTGCCTCGTCCTAACTTATCAAAGATATTCTGAGAGTCAATGAGTCTATTTTCATAGTAGAGAACTAGAATATTACTATGAAAAGATTTAACTTCAACATAATCCAACACAAGCTCCACTGTTCCTATCTGTAGATATTTATTCATGGTCCAGATATGGCCGAGGATGACGACGGGAGGGAGGGAGGAGAGTTGAAATTAATTACTTTCCTCTCAGCCAGTCTTCAATTAATCAATTGAACTGATAACAGTTTGTTTCCTTGCAAAATCTTTCTTTATGGATAGTTTGTTGCCACACATGAAAACCCTGAAATAATAAGTTCCAGATGTCTAGCTCTGTTCTGATATGGGAGTATCAAACACAAATGGAGATACACACATAAAGAAATAATAAATCAAAGTAGGTCAGTTGCTCTTGGAGAATTTACATCTATACTTCCATCAACGACAAAGATAACTGACGCTTGTGAAGATAAGAACTGTGATGCAACTACGTCCTTTTATCATTTTTTAAAATATAATATATGGCACAGAGGTCTTTCTTGTCAGTACTCATGCATTATTTTGTTCGGTCTACTTTCTGTCAACTTCACCAACAGAATTAATTATCATAAAGCTCCAAAATGGTAACCGTTATGTACAAGAGGAAGAAACAAAACATATAGCATGGCTAGAAGTAAGATTGTGGTGATGATGCTAAATTATTATTATTATTATACTATCTGTTGTTATAGCCCACAGCATAAAAGCTTGCAGCAAGAGAGAATATAGTTATTCCAGAAACTAACAATTTCTTCCATCAAACAAACTAATCCTGTGAATGTGCGTATCTGACCGAAAGTTTCCTAGAAAGCAAATTTTAACTAAATGTACAGAAGTGGTCTGTTATAATTGTGGACTGGACTTTTTATGGCTGAGCAGAGAAATTACAGTCTTAGCATTCTGATAAATTTGAAGACACTTCAGTTAAGAAGCTCTTAGTGATGGCATAAAATATAAGGCACTAGACACCAAAGGCTGTGTCAGAGCAGCCTTATCCAAAATACTACTTAGCAATATACATTCACTAAAAACAGTGCTAATTCCAGTATCTAGTACAACCACATGAGAACAACTGTCAAGTTAATTTCATACATTTAACAAACAACCAAGTGAAAATTTTCATACCACGTAGACTCACAATGAAGTTTCTAGACATACGTAGAAGCTAATTGCAATAGCTTATTTACAAAATGTAGTTTTGACTTTTCAGTACATCATCAGTTAAAGAAATTACACTACCCTAATTACTAATTCACAAGACTGAAAACATCTGTTTCTGTACAACATTTCCCATTCTCTTCACCCACTGCTTCTTTTCCAGTTTCATGTGGTTGCTGAAAATTTACACGCTTCCCTTACACAACAATGTGAAATTTTTCTGTTCAAGTTGAACAATAAGATCTATAGGACAGAGGTCAAAACTGCTACATTAACATAATTTTGCTGATAGAAGAAATGGCACACAATGAGCATGGTACACAAACCAAGAGCTACCAAACTTCAAACTGTCTGTGCGGTCCTACTATAAGCAATCAGTCTACCACTCACAGAAACAGAATTCACATATACATGTCACTGACATTTGTGGACATTATCCAGTGTGTGTTCAGCATGCCACACCCATCTAATGCTCAAGCATAATTATACCATTACAGTATTTCTTGTAAGGTGTCTAGAATAGAATTGCTTCCTAAAATTATACCACTTTAAAACACACAAAAATAATGCCACTGCTGCCAAAGTTGTACATAGTTATAAATTAGTTATAAATGCTATTATACAGACTATGCAGTGTTTTTTGATTTTTCTTTGGTTCAGAAGTGAATCTCTCTCATGCATTCAAATTACTATAATATCATTGTGGTCATTTGCAAGGGCCTGTAAGTATCTTACAGGCAACTTCTGTGCAACACCAAGACAAAAAAAGAATAAAAATAAAAAAATCTGCATATTACCAACTAGGAACTTTAAAACATTAATCACTGAGATCTAGACATTTTCAAATTGTTTGATGTTTACAGCATTTGGTGTATAGTGATGCTGATTGCTTTTTTCTTCTGGAGGCATTATTCCATTTGCTACATCATCATCTTTGGCTGCAAAGACAGAAGGAGAAAGGTTAATTATAGCAAGGAAACCAAATTGGAAATAACTGTGATTTTATAAACACCACAATATGTCACTCTGAATTAAAACTTAATACATAAGAAACAATACTGCCAAATCCCAAAAGGAATTAATCACAACATAAAGTAAATGTTAATTTTGAAGCAGTAACCAAAAACACACCATATGCTATACTGGTGCCATGTGTGTAGTTGATGCGACAGGCATTGTAGAGAGGGCACCGGCTCCAGAAGCAGCAGACAATAGTACCCACAGTCAGGAGTAGGCAGGAGGATATGACAGCAACACCAACAACCTTCACAAGCCTGTGGCACCAGCAACAGTTTAATCAGACAATTCAATTGACAATAAATACCAACTAACAATGAGTGTCGATGCAGAAAAGTACAGGGGGAGACGGAAAGAAAGTGGAAGAAGCAAAGTCAGTGGCAGAAGAAATAGGAAATGTGAGAGGTGTGTTACGAGAAAAAGTGGGACGGGGGGTAGGGGGGGGAGAGGGACGAGGAGACGGGGTGGGGGGTGGGGGGGGAGAGGGACGAGGAGACGAGGAGGGGGGGAGCGGGACGAGGAGAGGGGGGGGAGCGACGAGGAGAGGGGGGAGCGACGAGGAGAGGGGGGGAGCGACGAGGAGAGGGGGGGAGCGACGAGGAGAGGGTGGGAGCGACGAGGAGAGGGGGGGGAGCGACGAGGAGAGGGGGGGAGCGACGAGGAGAGGGGGGGGAGTGACGAGGAGAGGGGGGGGGAGTGACGAGGAGGGAGCAAGCTGTGAAAATTGTGACTTGGTGTGGGAGGCCTCAAGGCTGGTTGAGAGAGAGTCACAGGGAGAAATGGGAGGGAAGGGTATGGCGGCCTAACTAGAGAAGGGACCATTGTTGAATGGGTTTGGCAGTAAGGAAGTGTTGAAGTCACAAAACATGTATGGCAGTAAGGTGGGGCTGAAGCAGTGAGGGGTGTCCAGCAGTGTACCCCTACGGAACCTTGGAGTAGTTTCACAAGAGTGGAGGGTGAGACAGGTTTGTGCAAGTGGGCATTAGGTGTGAAGCAGGTTTTTGCGAGGGGAGGGTTGAGAGTGGGCTGGGGCAAGTGGTGGTGGTGGGGGGGGGGGGGGGACAGGCTAGTTCAAGTGGTCGGGGTGAAGAAGAAGGCTTGTGAGAGTAGTGGGGTGGGAGAGTTATGGTAGCGGGTGTGGGAGAGAGTTAGTAGGGTGGCGGGTGTGGGGGAGAGTTAGGGTGGTGGGAGTGAGGGAGAGTTAGGGTGGTGGGAGAGATGGATAGAAGTGGTTAGGGACAAATGGATTGGTTGAAGGTTGGATTGGTTGAAGGTGGCAGGGGCATATTGGTTGGAAATGGGATACACAGTTAGTTGGAAGTGTAAAGGTTTGACTACATGTGGCAAGTGCATGTTGGTTGAAAGTGGGGTTAGCTGGTTGGAGGTGGGAGTAGGTGGATATGAGGAGTGACACGAAAGTGGAGGGATAGCGCATTAGTGTGGAGGAAGGGTTAAAGAAAGCGGGTGACTGGAGTAAGTGGGGTACGGCAAGTAATGCTCTGGAGAAACGAGGAAAGACACATGGCTGTGGCAAGTTTGAAGAAACAGAAAGAAACTACAAGGTACATATGCAGACTGAAAAGACAATGGGAGGGGAATTGCCTTGAATAGACGGAGAGAAAAGGGGAGGCTGGGTGGGTGACTTGGGTACAGCAGGGAGTGTGTAGACAAATATGAAAGATATAATGTATGGTAATGTTAGCAAAGGTATCCCTGCTAGAAGGCAGTACTAAACCACTTGAAACATGAAAGCTAATTTCAATGTTTATCCAGGTGTCATTCAATTATGGCATGCACTAATTAAGAGTGTTAAAAATTGCCTTCAGGACCACACTATGGTTCAAGTGTAAAGAGGAGGCAAGAAAATATGGCGAATTTTACTCAAAGTAAATACTACAAGTTGTTGTGAGTAAGGAATAGATGAACACCAAGTTAGTTGCTCACTCTTGGCTCCATTTCGTGCCTCTCTTCCCCAGGTGACCTACACTCCAGTATAGGTACTTTCCTCTGTTCTGCAACAACTGGTGGAAACGATAATTTGTTTCGAAAGGCTAGGAGCAACATTGGCAGATACCTGGTGTTGTTATGAGATTGAGCATGCATATGTTTCTGTACTTAATAAGAAGCTGCTTTTTATATATTAAAAAGTAATATTTATTCATGTCTGTCTTATGTCAAAGGCAAAATTTACATAAAATTGACATTACATGGCAAATCTCCGAAACATCAGGTGCCTTTCTGCTGGTGGTTTTAACTATACTTCAAATTTTGTCTTTGTGGTGAGTGTGTGGAATCACCCCAAGTAAAAATTTCTCTTGAGGTAGTCACATGGTGTTTGGTGTGATATGAAATAACCCTTTGATTTTCATTGCTAACAAAATGTTATTTAATATGTAAATAAGTGTCCAACTAATAGAGCAGCCTCTTACTGAACTAATGGGATATTCAATTTAAGAATATTTATTGACACTGTTGGAAATACTGACATTCTTCGTGTTTTGCTGTTACTGTGAATAAATATCTTTTACATGACCACCACATCAGACCAGTTGGACAAAAATTACACTTAAGCATCATTTTGTTTTTCATGAGAACTGAAATAGGTTTCACTGACACTTGGTGCTCCACGAAATATTCCTTGGGTAACCTGTTTTTACGCTGGCTCTAACTAAACACTACTACAAAAATTAACTGAAGATATCTTCCAAAATATTTGAAAAATACCTACTGCATAAGCAATTTTAGTGTAATTTCTTTGAAAGTCGGTGTGTTTTAGCGGACAAAAGTTTATTAGTATTAACAAACAATTTAAATGGCAAGAAAGAAGTGAACTCAGGAAGTGTCCAAAGGAGCCATCATAAGCCTTAGTGTTGCAGTTTGTATCTTACTGATGGGTGAGAAAATAATTAAGACTGGAATAAAGCAATACAGGCATGCAGAACACAAAAACAAACTTCGCAGGACATATGAACAGAAGGTAAGGATCCCAGTGATATATAGATTAGTCATTTCCAGTAAACACACACACAGTTTCTCATGTAAATATTACACAAAGTTTAGCTGATGTAGTTAATAAACATATTTAGCTTACTGTGTTTAACATAAATACATTAATACAATATAAAAACACTGAAATAAGTGAAGCAGTTGAATGTTCCCAAGAATGAGAGAGAGACAGAGAGAGAGAGAGAGAGAGAGAGAGAGAGAGAGAGAGCTTACAATTACACTCAACTGTGGCTTCTAATTGCTGACAAGTTTTACCTATTAACTTCTTGAAGGTTTTTTCACATCACTAATTGAATGCCATTTTTCTTATGCAAATTAATTTACCCCTGGGAATCAGATACATAAATACCAAAAGTGGAACTATTATATTGTTGATTACATTATACACCAATAATCTTTTAAAATGTTGTCTGGATTGTATGCTCTTGGATTTGCAGGGCCAAGAAGCATTATTCAAGTCAGATTTCCACATCTGGCCTTTGTAATTTTAATATGTATGTTGCTATGGCAGTGTCCCATGATATCAGTGTGTCTTAGATTCTTGAGCAAAATAAATCATTAACACACAGTTGTTAGTTCATTCCTTCAGATGTTAATCAGTAACAGTTGCTTTTGTACCATCAGCAGTGTCACAAATGCTTTTGCCAGTAACAATAATAGTGTGAACATATCCAGTATCTTTGATGATATACAGGTCATGATTCGATTTAGCTCTACTGATTTCGGTGTACTAACTGTGTGGCTTCCCCAGACACAGAGCTAATAAAACCAAGATTTCATTTAATACTCCAAAAATAAGTTATTAACTTTGGTTCACTGTTGAAATGATAGCAGCCTGACTTCCAGTACCAGTGAAAATACAAGGGAATGAAAAAAATGAGAATTTTCCTTTGAGAACAATTAAATTACGTATTTCATATTTCACATAAACTTTACAGAACTGCACCACCACCATCAAAACAGCATCCAGTGAACCTAAAGCACTTGTCTGAACATTTCACCCAATGAGAGAGGAAGTTTCTGTAGTTATGCAAAGATATGCCACTGCCCAATGTCATTTTCATTTCATCTCTTTTTTTCAATATTCTCAAAATAATTCATTTTTAAGCCTCTTTTCAGTCTGGGAATCAGGATAACATCTAAGGGTGTTGTGTTTTTAATGAAGTAGTTATGTTTTGTGATGGGAGTAAATTACAATTTACAGCAATGCATTGCAGCGTCATCTGTTAAAATGTTGGATAGACTGAAAAAGTAGGAACTGTGGGCTTTGTTGGATAACCTATAAACTATTTTAATATTTCTGTGATTTTGTGCCTTTGTGTATGTGAAATAACAGTATCAAAAATGGTAGACGGATGTGTTAATTTGTTGAACAGGGCAAAAGTAGTCAAGAAATTAGAGCAGATAATGGGCATGCAGTACATGAAATAGGTAACAATAATGAAACCTCAAATTCAATTACAATGGAGAACATAAATCCAAATTCCAGTGTTCTGACTCCAGATGCTATAATGAATACTTCTATAAACATTTATAGTAATTATCTAATTCTTTAGTACTTATAACAAGTGAACAATAAATTAGGTAACACCACCAGCGGATTGAACAGTAACCTAGAAGCAAACACCTGTTAATTAAAGGAAATGGAGAATGCATTATGGAGTGGAGGCAACAGTCTGCTAGTTTAAAAGTGAGTTTCAAGAACCAGTGGATGTAAAGCATTCTCACTTTACCCTAGAGATTAAGGAACAATGTACGCAGATAAAATCTGCATTAATTGAGGTTCAATCCTAACTAAACTTGCAGCAACAAGAAGTTTATTAAACACAGAGCAACAAGGGGTTATCAGATTCCTGAAATAAATTAAAAATTACGGGATACCTTTCATAACAGACAAAAGTCATGTAAAGAAAATGAAAATGCAGTTGCTAAATTAGTTTCTGATTTATGACAACATTGTTCTGATCTGGAAAGTAGACAACATTGTTCTGATCTGGAAAGTACAGTTAAAGTGCTGGATCTAATCGTAAGGGCCAGACAAAATTGTAAAACTGATACTGACTGAAGCCTGATAGGTGAAGAGGTGTGAGGGAGCTATACCAGAAATCACTATTCAAATATCATAATCGACAATGTTACCAGCAATCGGCAACTTAAAGAGTTTGATCTGAATGAGCATCTTCATTCAGTCTCATTTTGTTAATCAATTTAAAGCTGCTTATTCGTGTCTTCCCACTGAGGCAGATAAGATTGATATTTGTCTGTGACATGTGTGCTTGTGCCCACACATGGTGAAAACTGTGTTGCTGAAAGATACTACTTTTTGTCGACTTTGAAACAGCATTGGTCTAGGGGAAAACAATGGAGTATTAAGGAGAAATTATTTGTGCTCAGCAATGACAATTTAAGTGAAGGTTCCATGGAACATTTTCTTTAGAAATATTGGGAGAATAATATGTACTTGGATGACCCTATAAATGTTGTGGATTTAACTGTAATCTTAAAGCGTCTTCCTTGGAATGTCTGGGAAAGTCTAGCATCAAGGATATTTAACACCTTTGATGAATTATTACAAGCTATTACCCATTTGGAAGCATTAGACAGTGAGAGAAGAGGTTGTGGTACTTTACACAATGTATATGCTAATCGGAACCCTCATTATCCACATCCAGAGGCCACAAGACCAAGTAATACCAACCAGCTAAAGTGGCATAATAAAATTAACTGCCACTGACATGAAGACATAATGTTTATACAAGAGATTATTGGCAAATGCATGCTGATAGGAGGGAAACTGAAGTGCCATTTGGTAGCCATTCAAATGAAGATCACAGCATCTTGGACAGACTTGCATTAAACAAAATAGGTTTTGGAACAGGCCCATTCAAAAACAGGGAACAAAGTAACAGGTCATTTTATGCTATTCAAACAATGAAATATGAACATAGAGATGACATTAGAGAAGATATGCTGTGTCAAAATACAGCAGTCAGTGATGAAATACTTCTACCAAATGTTGAAGTTAATGTCTGTGGCAAGAAGGTTTCAATTTTAATGACATTGGGAATAAAACAACAGCTACATTGAGAACTCTTTTCAGACAACTTAGAGACATAACCAAAATACCAGTTTTCCTTGTGAACAGTGTACTTATTGTAACTACTAGTGGGAATTGAAAACCACTATACTGGAACAAACACACTGCCAATTCCAAATGCCTGCTGAATTTTTTGAGGTGAGTGCTTAAAACTTTGGAGATCGCCCACTTAGAAGAATGTCAGGCCTAAAAAACTGGCAATTTATGCCATTATTTAAAGTGTTACTGGCACATATGTAATTATGTATAAAGATAGTTAATCCATACCTGGAACGAGAATTTCAAATTTTTGCCAGTTATCACTATCAATGCCGGCAAGATACCAAATGTGACATAAATGGCCTTTTATTTTGATTGCACTGAGGTAGAAGCTTAAATGTTTTACACCAGCAAGTGATCACACATTAGTAAAGGACATAAATTTCAAGTTGATACATCGACCTGTTCCTACGAAAAAGGGATCTTAACGGTCAGACAGACAAACAACAAAGTGATCATACGAGGATTTTGTTTTCACTGACTGAGGTATGAAACCCTAAAGAGACCAAGCTACAAGATTTAGTTTTCATATTTACTTTAGTTCTTTAATAGATTACAAATTTCAAAATAATGATGACAGAAAGTACAGTTATCCTTCAAAAAAGCATAGTGTGAGGTGAGTTATTGAGCAATTTCTTCCTCTCGAGTTTACAAAATTCCTATATCACTCTACAAAAGTGACATATTTGTAACAGAATTATGGCAAACTGTGAAACCTAATGAACACATGCACCAATTACACCAACTTGATCACATATTGACTCAACTCAGCCATTCATCACAGCAGTTATGTTCGCTACGATTTCTTTCAAAATAATTCTAGAAAATTGAAAACAGAAAGCAGCAGCTGCCAAGGAACATGTTGCAATATGTCCATTCATTGTTCCCATATGAAGAGAGTCCAGTCTTCAAGTGACAGGTTGTTTGCACACCGAGAAAATTGTGACCTGAGCAATATACTCGGGCACCATCTTTTTAATACAGTACTGTGGCCAGAGCTATGCTTGGGCTTGGTCTCCAATGTGTTGCTTATATATTATTTGAATGTAGATTATTATGAGCAATCAATGGTTGAGAAACTGTGTAAAATAGATTTTGGAGTTTAATAGCACCTAGTATAGCACATTGGTGCATTAGTTGTGTTAGATGTATTAGTATGTGGTGCTATAGAAGAATACTGAAGATTACATGGGTAGATCGCATAACTAATAGGGAGGTATTGAATAGAATTGGGGAGAAGAGGAGTTTGTGGCACAACTTGACTAGAAGAAGGGATCGGTTGGTAGGACATGTTCTGAGGCATCAAGGGATCACCAGTTTAGTATTGGAGGGCGGTGTGGAGGGTAAAAATCGTAGAGGGAGAGCAAGAAATGAATACACTAAGCACATTCAGAAGGTTGTAGGTTGCAGTAGGTACTGAGAGATGAAGAAGCTTGCACAGGACAGAGTAGCATGGGGAGCTGCATCAAACCAGTCTTAGGACTGAAGACGACGACGACGACGACGACAACAACAACAACAGATTTATTAGTAACTAGCAAGCCTGGGAATGCTTCGCAACTGCTAAATACGGGGTGAGTAAAGACGGACTTTTACAACTTTGTAATGATATAGAAATTTATTGAGATAACTTACAGAATTGGTAGATGTGTCATTTTGTAGCAAATAACCTCAAGTTTCACATAAAAGTGTTAAGTTGGTTTAATGTGAATACCATTTGTGATGTGGCAAACATCCCACCAGTAATCAATTTCTTTGCTCAGTCATTGCAGAAAATCAGGCATAACTTGTGCAATGGTAGAATTGATTTGATTTTTCAGGACAGCTAAACTGTTTAGTAGGGGAGGAACATACACATGGTCTTTAATGAAACCCCTGAGAAAGAATTCCATTGTTGTCATGTCTAGGAAGTGAGGTGGCCAAGCGATTGGCCCTTCACAATCAATCCACCAACCTGGGAAGCAATTATCAAGGAAACCTTGAACTTCTGTGAGGAAATGAGGCGGTGCACCAACTTGCTGGTAGTAAACCATCCCATCTCTGTTATCATCATTGTTCCGTGAAATAAAAAGAATTTCAAGCATATACAGATACACAATACCAATGACAGTTTTCACCATGAAGAAATGAGGGCCGTACACTTTCAGTTTGCTAACGGCACAAAACACATTAACTTTGGGGCTGTGCCGGCCGCGGTGGTCTCGCGGTTCTAGGCGCGCAGTCCGGAACCGCGCGACTGCTACGGTTGCAGGTTCGAATCCTGCCTCGGGCATGGATGTGTGTGATGTCCTTAGGTTAGTTAGGTTTAAGTAGTTCTAAGTTCTAGGGGACTGATGACCACAGCTGTTAAGTCCCATAGTGCTCAGAGCCATTTGAACCATTTTGAACTTTGGGGCTGTCATGATTGTGTTCCAGGGTTGCACGTGGGTTTTCATTGCCCCACATTCTGCAGCTATGGGTGTTCACCATGCCCTTATCGACCTCTATCCAATGAAACATTTCCGCACAGAATTCCCCATGAGCAAACTGATCTGCATCACTAATGTGTTGTGCCATTGTGAATCTGTATGGTTACAAGTGTAAACATCTACGAGTACTCACCAAACAGTCTTTTGTGGAATGCAAGTCTCGTGAGATGCACATCGCATTGATTTTTGTGGACTGAAGGTGATTTATCATGTGGCAATGAACAACCCATCTCAACAAAGTTCTTGTACCAAGAGGAAATTGTAGGCCTGCTTGGATGTTCTTTAGCATATTGAGTGCAAAATTTATGCCAAACAGTTGTTGCAGAGTTCATTTCATGAAACCAAAACAAAAAGTGAGCATGCTCTGCACCAGTGAAAGTAGCGATTTTAACTGTGCACTTCGCTGGCACTCCTGGTGGTGGAATGGGGTACTGATGCAGTACGTGAATCAAACTTGAGGGTGTTTGCAACAAAATGACATCTACTGATTCTGTAAGTTATCTCAATAAATTTGTATTATCATCCCAAAGTTTAAAAGTCCTTTTTGACTCATCCTATATATGGAGGAATTGGATATACATTCCAAACTCCCCCCCCCCCCCCTTCTACTCCATCTCCTCCTCCCCCTCCAACCTGTGCTCATATTCTCCTTCCCCCTTCTGTCTGCCCATCTCCTGATCCTAATAGGAGCTAGTGGTACTTACCCTTACAGTATTTCTTTCCAGATCGTAACTAATATGTGTACCAAATTTCGTTGAAATCATTCCAGGGTTTAGGATGACGTTTTCACATCCATGGCTTTGTCTGAATGCGCACATGCCAAATATATTTCACATATATTTAACATATTTCACACTCATTTATACACATATCTCTAGCAAATTTTGCCCAGCAGTTTCATTTTGATGCAGCTCAACGTTTATGACAATGTATCTACTGAACTGTGTGTTGCACAAAGATATAATTTTGCTGGCACATCCAGTGCTATACATGAATACTGTCCGAAAAATGTATAACAAATACAGTTAGCAGTAAAGAAGTAATAAATTAATATTTCATGCTTCACGCCCAAGTAAATTGGTCGAAACTTTTGAGATCTTTGGTAACAACATTAAACAACTACTTGGCTTTATATAGTAGTAGTAGTAGTAGGAGGAGGAGGAGGAGGAGGAGGAGTAGGAGTAGTTGGGTCTTCAGTCCAAAGATTTGTCTGATGCAGCTCTCCATGCTGCTCTAGCCTGTGCAAGTGGCTTCATTTCTGAATAACTAGTGCAATCTACAGCCTTCTCTATCTGCTTACAGTCGTCATCTCTTGGCCTCATCTATGATTTTTACCTCCCACACTTCCCTTCAATACTAGATTAGTGATCCCTTGATGTCTCAGAATGCGTCTTACCAGCCAACCCCTCCTTTTAGTCAAGTTATCCGACAAATTTCTTGTCTCCCCAATTCTATTCAGTACCATATCATTAGATACGTGATATACCCATCTAATCTTCAGCATTCTTCTCTAGTGCCACATTTCAAAAGCTCTTCTTGTCTGAACTGTTTATCATCCATGTTTCACTTCTGCACATGGGTACACTCCATAAAAATACTTTCAGAAATGACTTCCTAACACTCAAATCTGTATTTGATGTAAACAAATTTCTATTCTTCAGAAATGTTTTTCTTTCCATTGCCAGTTTACATTTTATATCCTCTCTACTTTGGGCATCATCAGTTACTTTGCTGCCTGAACAGCATAACTCATCTACTCCTTTAAGTGTCTTATTTCATAATCAAATTGCCTCAGCGTCACCTGATTTAATTCGACTACATTCCATTATCCTTGTCTTGATTTTGTAGGTGTTCATCTTACACCTTCCTTTCAAGTCGCTACCCATTCTGTTCAACTGCTCTTCCAAGTCTTTTGCTGTCTCTGACACAACTACGTCATCAGCAAACCTCAAGATTTTTATCTCTTCTCCCTGAACTTTAATTCCAACTCCAAATATTTCTTTGGTTTCCTTTACAGCTTGCTCAGTGTACAGACTGAATAATGTAGGGGATTGGCTACAACCCCGTTTCACTTCCTCTCAACCACTGTTTCCCTTTAATGCTCCTCAACATAACTGCTGTCTGGTTTCTACACAAGTTGTCAATAGCCCTTTGCTCCCTGTATTTTACCCCTGCCACCTCCTGAATTTCAAAGAGAGTATTCCAGTCAACATTGTCAAAAGCTTTCTCTCAGTCTACAAATGCTATAAATGCAGGTTTGCCTTTCCTTGATCTATGTTGTAAGATAAGTCGTAGGGTCAGTACTGCCTCGCACGTTCCTACATCTCTCAGAAATCAAAACTGCTTTTCCCCGAGGTCAGCTTCCACCAGTTTTTCCACTCTTCTGTAAAGAATTCATGTTAGTATTTTGTAACAATGACTTATTAAACTGATAGTTCTGCAATTTTCACACCTGTCAGCAACAGGTTTCTTTGAAATTGCAATTATTAGATGTTTCTTGAAGTCTGAGGATATTTGGTCTGTCTCATACATCTTGCAAACCATATGGAAAGACCTTAACTTTTCCCGGCGAATTGAATGTTCAAATAACTTACGGGTTTGCTGCCGGGTGATGTCGTCGACCACCGCTGATATTTAGACAGGAGCACACCCTGCCATTCTCAAGGCACAACTGCAAGGAGGAAGCAATGTGCAAGGGAATTTAATACCTCCATTCACAGAGGAGAAACAAGGAAGATACCAAACACAGAACAAGTACCCGCAGAGTCAACACACAATCAAATATAACCAACATCAGAAATATCGATAGTGACTATTAATCAACAGGTGAGGTAGCACTAATTCTGTCCCTCTGTTTTTTGATGAGAGACAGATCCGGATTCCAAGCAGCATTTAAACAAAATCCACCAACTCTGTTTATAAGGTTGCTTGATAGTTTGATTTCGACAGCTTCCTTAATAACACTATCCCAATAGTTGGGCGTGCAAGCCAGAATCCCCGTGTTGTATTCCACAGGATGACCGGTGTCAAGGCAATGTTCTGCAATAGCGGATTTGCTCGGCTGTTGTAAGCGTGTGTGACGCTTATGTTCAATACACTGGTCTTCCACAGTCCTGATTGTCTGACCAATATACGACATGCCACAACTGCAAGGGAATACGATAGACACCAGCCTTACGCAAACCAAGATCATCTTTTACGAACGCCAACAGGGCCATAATCTTAGAAGGTGGTCAAACAACATATTTCACATCATATTTTGGCAAAATACAGCCAATCCTATTGGAAATGCTTCCTGCGTAAGGCAAAAGGGCTATAGACTTAGGTGCCATGTCGTTGCTATTGTCACTCACCTGTTGCACAGAAGGCTGATAGCGCATCACACGTTTGATCTGGCTCTCAATATAACCATTCTGACGAAAGGTGTCTTCGAGATGTGAACTCTACAGGTTTCTTACGTTGATTGGAGGGATTGCGTTTGAATGACTCTGATATTTTAGTCAGTTTTGATGTGGTTTCTCTTTTCACTCGCATTCCTCTCTGATTTGTTGCAACTAATTGAGGTTAAGTTTGGTGTCGAGTTAACAAATTCATTTTAACATGTGTTGACTTCCACTTACTTTTTATCCAATGGTCAGTACTATGAACAGACTGATGGAGTTGCAATGGGAAACCCGTTGTCACCTAGTGTGGCCAATTTGTTTATGGATGACTTTGAGGAACGTGCATTGGAGTCAGCGACCTTGAAACCTGCATGTTTTTTCAGATATGTAGACGATACTTTTGTTGTTTGGCCTCATGGTAGTGAGAATTTAAACCGGGTTTTGGAACACCTGAATTCAATCCACCCGAATATTCAGGTCACTATGAGGATGGAAAACAATGGATGCCTTCCCTCCCTCGATGTGTTGGTCAGATAGAAGACATGGTACACTGGGACATTCTGTTAATAGGAAGCCTACTCACACTGACTTGTATCTGTGAGCTGATAGTTGTCACCATCCAGCTCAGTGTGAAGGAGTACTTCGTACCTTGGTTCACAGGGCCCACATTATTCAGACCCTGAAAGTTTGGCAGCTGAGCTATCACATCTCAAAGTCACCTTTCATCAGAATGGTTATAGTGAGAGGCAGATCAATCGTGCATTGCGCTATCAGCCTTCTGTGCAACATGTGAGTGATGATAGCAACGAAGTGGCACCCAAGTCTACAGCCCTTTTGCCTTACGCAGGAAGTATTTCCAATAGGAATGGCCATATTGTGGTTTTCAACCACCTTTTAAGATTATGGCCCTGTTGGCGTCCATAAAAGATGATCTTGGTTTGCGTAAGGCTGGTGTCTATCTTATTCCTTGCCGTTGTGGCATGTTATTTATTGGTCAGACAATCAGGACTGTGGAAGACCAGTGTATTGAACATAAGCGTCACACATGCTTACAACAGCCGAGCAAATCCGCTACTGCAGAACATTGCCTTGACACCGGTCAACCTATGGAATACAACACGGGGATTCTGGCTTGCACGCCCAGCTATTGGGATAGTGTTATTAAGGAAGCTGTTGAAATCAAACTATCAAGCAACCTTATAAACAGAGATGGTGGATTTTGTTTAAATGCTGCTTGGAATCCGGATCTGTCTCTCATCAAAAAACAGAGGGACAGAATTAGTGCTACCTCACCTGTTGATTAATAGTCACTATCGATATTTCTGATGTTGGTTATCTTTGGCTGTGTGTTGACTTTGTGGTTACTTGTTCTGTGTTTAGTATCTTCCTTGTGTCTCCTCTGTGAATGGAGGTATTAAATTCCCTTGCACATTGCTTCCTCCTAGCAGTTGTGCCTTGAGAATGGCAGGGTGTGCTCCTGTCTAAATACCGGCGGTGGTCGATGACGTCACCCAGCAGCAAACCCGTAAGTTATCTGAACATATGGAAAGTTTTGTCATAACTGGCGCTCCCAAGACAGAATGTCATCTATTCCTGGGAGCTTGTTTTGACTTGGGTCTTTCAGTGTTGTGTCAAATTCTTCTCGCAGTATCATATCTCCCATCCCATTTTCATCTGTGTCTTCCATTTCTATAATATTCCCTTCAAGTTCATCTCCCTTGTATAGACTGTCTATATACTCCTTTCACCTTTCAGCTTTCCCTGCTTTTCTTAGTACTGGTTTTCCATCTCAGCTCTTGATATTCATACTGCTGCTTCTCTTTTCTCCAAAAACTCTAATTTTTCTGTACACAGTATCTATCTTTCCTCTGGTGAAGTATGCTTCTAAATCATTACATGTGTCCTCTGGCCATACCTGTTTAGCCATTTTGCATTTCCTGTCAATCTCATTTTTTAGATGTTTGTATTCCCTTTCGCCAACTTCACTTGCTGCATTTTTGTGTTTGCTTCTTTTCTCAATTAAATTCAATATGCCCTGTGTTATCCAAGGATTTCTGCTTGGTCTTGTCTTTTTTTATCTATTCGATTCTCTGCTGTTTTCACTATTTTATCTCTAAAAGTTACCTATCCATCTTTTACTGTATTCCTTTCCCCTGTTCTAGTCAACCCTTGCCCAATGCTCCCTCAAGCTCTCAACAAGCTCTGGTCCTTTCAAATTATCCAGGTCCCATCTCATTAATTTCCTATCTTTTTGCAATTTCTTCAGCTTTAATCTACAGTTCATAAGCAATAAATTGTGGTCAGACTCTACATCTACCCCTGGAAAAGTCTTAAAATTTAATATCTGGTTCTGAAATCGCTGTCTTACCATTATATAACCAGTATGAAATCTGGTTCTCCAGGTCTCTTCCACATACATATCACAATTCTTAAAGTGTCAGCGATGATTAAATTATGCCCTGTGCAAAATTCTACTAATTGGTTTCCTCTTTCATTCCTTTCCCCCAGTCAATATTCACCTACTATTTTTGTTTCTTTTTGTTTTCCTACTATTGAATTCCAGTCTCTTATCACAAATTTTTGTCTCCCTTAACTATCTGCATAATTTTTTTTCTCTCTTCATCCATTTCTTCAATCTCTTCATCATCCATGGAGCTAGCTGGCATATAAACTAGTACTACAGTGGTAGGTGTGGGCTTAGTGTATCTTGGCTGTGATGAGTTCACTATGCAGTTCATAGTAGCTTACCCACATTCCCATTTTCTTATTCACTATTAAACATACTTCTGAATTACCTCTATTTGACTTTATAATCCTGTATTCGCCTCACCAGATGTCCTGTTCCTCTTGCATCTGAACTTCACTAATTCCCACTGTAACTTGAACCTATCCATTTCCCTTCTTAAATTTTCTGACCTGCCTGCCTGATTAAGGGATCTTAAATTCCATGCTCCAATCCACAGAATGCCAGTTTTGCTTCTCCTGATATCATCTTCCCGAGTAGTCCCCCCTGGAGGTTCGAGTGAGGGGACTATTTTACCTGCGGAATATTTTACCCAGGAAGATGCCATCATCAGTTAACCATATAGTACAGCTGCATGCCCTCAGGAAAAATTATGGAGTAGTTTTCCCCTTCCTTTCAGCCGTTCTCAGTACCAGCATGGTAATGTCATTTTGGATGGTGTTACAATGCCAGATCAGTCAATCATCCGGACTGTTGCCCCTGCAACTATTGAAAAGGCTGCTGCCCCTCTTCAGGAACCATATATTTGTCTGGCCCCTCAATAGATACTCCTCTGTCGTGGTTGCACGTATGGTGTGGCTATCTTTATCACTGAGACATGAAAGCCACCCCACCGATGGCAAGGTCCATGCTTTTGGGGGAGAGAGTACAGTCAATAATGATGCTGCTGCTACCACTATATGTCTCATTAAGGAGGAAGTTGACATCTTGAAGCGTTGGTCATTCTACCGAATATCAGTGTCATCCACACACAATACTTTGACGTGACTCGTTACCTTCATCAGGCTCTATCCGAGATGGCTCATCAGGTGGTTCAAATGGCTCTGAGCACTATGGGACTCAACTGCTGAGGTCATTAGTCCCCTAGAACTTAGAACTAGTTAAACCTAACTAACCTAAGGACATCACAAACATCCATGCCCGAGGCAGGATTCGAACCTGCGACCGTAGCGGTTTTGCGGTTCCAGACTGCAGCGCCTTTAACCGCACGGCCACTTCGGCCGGCCTCATCAGGTGGAACAGGTTGAATATTTAAACCAGGTGGTTATAGTTAAACTTATGGTATTTCAAGTGCTGCACGACACTGAAACATCATAGGTATGTTCATTAATTGGTGCTCTTGTGCAGCATCCTGAAAAAACATAATAATTCCACTTCCTGCCACCAGATGAAAATATGGCACTCTAAGCGGTCATAGTGTGGTGCGGGTGCAGGGAAAGGTGAGGAATGATCAAACATGTGATAATGGTCATTGTGGCTTATTTATTATGATACAGTCACAAGTTACATGTATTCAGTATGGCCTCCCAACTCATCAACATGCTGCATCCATAACACACCATGGTCGACAGTTGTTCACAGCATAGTAATCAGAATGATATGTCATTGTATGCTCTCCTTCAAGATCAGGAAGAGTCTGGATACATCCCTGACAGACACAATCTTTCAGAAACCGCCACAACCAGAAGTCACATGGGTTTAGGACATGCAGTCATTACCGAAGGCTGCTTGAAGTAAATCTTTCACCTGGCAATTGACATGTGGTGTCATCCAATCTTGTGTGAAAATAGTGGTGTGGACACAGTTGCATCCTTGCAAGCTTGAATAAGTGTTACAGAAGTATGTCCTTATAACATGCAGATGTCACTGTACATCCAACAGGCCTGTGAGCTGTCAGCCGCTAGAAGAAAAACTGACAAAGGATGAAAGAGTTTGCAAATCCACACCAAACAGTCACATACGTTGAGTGCAGTGGATGTTCCTAAACAACATATGGTGGGAGAACACCACGTGATAGTTCTGTGCATTCACAACACTACGCAGAGTAAAAAATGCTTTGCCTGTCCAAAGAAAATTCCCTTGTCACATGTCATACATTTCCATGAGTGCCAAAAACCAAAGGGCATAATCACAGCACTGGAGCCTATCTTGGGCCTTTATCCATTGACTTTTCTGTATCTTGTAGGAATACCAGCATGTGCTGCAAAATCATTTGAAAAGTTGACAAGGGAAGAAACAATTCCTGTGACACAGCTTGAGCACTGGCTGCAGAATCTGAAGCATGTGTGGCATGGCTGGATATAGCTACAGCAACTTCATCAACAACTGCCATGGGAATGGGCTGTCTTCCTCTCCCTGCTGCACTGCCTGTTGCTCTAAATTTCTTTGTCATATTATTTAGCCCATTTATTGACTTCGGGCCTCTTTGCCACTTTTTCTGTCAGCAATACTCTTGCAGTGCAGTGCTGCTATTGCTGCTGTTCTGATAAAATAACTTTACCAACACTGTACAGTCTTTCTTCTCCATAGCAACTGAATTTCACACAGAAAACTTCAATCTTTTTAACCCTTTACACCAACCTTCACTTCCAAAAAGAAATCAACACCTTTCACCAAGTGACAAACAGCATACTGATGTCAAAACAAGAAACATTCCACATTCTGACTGCTTACAGTGCCATATTTTTCCACCTGGTGATAGAAAGTGAACTTTTTTTTTTTCAGCATACTCCGTGAATGCATTTATTAATGAACATACCTCCAGTGTTTCAGTGCCCTGCGATGTACACATTCCTCACTGTAGCAGCCAGAACACTGTCCATTTAATTATAAGCACCTGATACCCGCTGCTTCCCCCCCCCCCCCCCCCTCCATGCCTCCATGGTCAGGTCTAGGCACACCATCTGCAGTCCATTCCCACTAGTAATGTCTTGAAATTTTCTGTCTTCAGTAAGGTGTACCTGGCCTCAAGCTGGATTTCTGGTTTTGGTCCGGTGCACCTGACAGTGATCTGGTGTATCCTGTTCGCTGTTTGGGATTCATTCCTCATGTCCAAATTCTCAGATTATCTTTTTGTTGAGTTCTGCTATTGCAACCATTGTGTTTCAGCAACTCCAATGCAGTATCCCAGACTTTGCTGAGTTGGTAGCCCATGCCATTATTAGTGAAGCTTTTGCCACCTTTACCACTAATGACACTCTTAAAACATTGTTCTAGCATCTGGGGGTCTGTGGCACAACCCTTGTTTCTTCATGGACCATGGTATGATTAAGTTCCAGTCAATGCTCAGCAATGGCTGATTTAGTTGCCTTTCTCAGCCGAGTGTGCAGCTGATGTCTTTGGCATCTGACATCCACTGCTCTAGTTGTTTGGCCAATTTACGACACACCACATTGGCACGGTGTATTATAAATTCTTGGTTTTCATAAACCAAGGTCATCACCCACATTTCCCAGTAGTCCTCTTATTTTGGTAGGACAGGACACACACATGATGGTATGCTTCTTGAGAATCCTGTTGATCTTGACACAAACAGATCATGCAGTAAGCCACAGTCTTTGCTCCACCTTGCTCTTCTTCTCTGTCACATGACAGAATTGTTGGTTGAAAGGCCTTATGAATCTGTTTGACCATGTATCCATTTTTGCAGAAGCATAAGCATAGGTCCTCTATTTCTGGTGCTAAACTGTCTTAGTCTGATGAGATATGTGCCCTGTGGACCAATGTCTTTAGAAATCCATTCTTCTGCACTAGATGACAGCTACTAACTTGTGGATACAAATCAGCGAGTGCTGGTTTGTGATACGCGCTGTGACCAAACAATAGGTAATGACCCATCTGCTCTCTTTTTGACCAATACATCCAGAAATGGCAGCTGACTAATATTTGGGTGGTATGAGTTACGATGTTCCAAAAACTCACTAATACTCTCCCTACCATGAGGACAGATCACAAAGATATCACCTACACACCTAGAGAAGCCTGTGGGTTTGTATATAGCCATCTATTATGCTTCTTCCTTATATTTCTCCATGAACGGTTCGGCAGCCCCTGGAGATGGGGCTGACCAATGTCACTCTTGTCTGTCCATAATATTGGCCCCTATACAGAATATAAGTTTGTCATGAATATATCCCCGAAGAGTTCCATTTGAGCATCATCAAATTTCTTTGCAATCAGTTCCAGTGAGCCTTCCAATGGAACTTTGGTAAACAGGGAGATCACATCAAAACTGACCATTGTATCAGATTCCATGATATATACTTGCTCGAGATGTTGCACAAAGTCCTCTGAGTTGTGGATGTGATGAATACACTTCCCCATATAAGGGCACAGCAGTTTCTTCAAATAATAAATTTGTGCGTAAGGTCATAGCATTTTTCGATAAGTTTAATAAACACAATACACACACATTACAGAGACGCTTTCAGACAGTCATTCTTCCCGCGAACCATACGCGACTGGAACAGGAAAGGGAGGTAATGACAGTGGCACGTAAAGTGCCCTCCGCCACACACCGTTGGGTGGCTTGCGGAGCATCAATGTAGATGTAGATGTAGATGTAGATGTAGACCTTAGCCATCAATAATATATTATCCTTCACTATTTGCAACAGTCTGCCAAAGCTGGGCTAACTTTTCGATACCGTGACAGTACGACTCACGTGATTTTGAGATGAAGAACACGTCAAGCCACGACTGGAGTGCATTTACATCTGAAGAGGAAGCTGTTCTATAGCAAGAAGATGTGTAGGGGTTATTACAATGAACTTGGTGCACTGATAGGGTGCAAAAATTTTGAGACTGAAAACCTTGAAATGTGTGTGAATGTATCACGTTAAAATTTCTGCTCCCTTGATGATATATAGGAATGAGTAAATGTGTAGTTTTACGATGTTGCTCTGGCATTCATTCATGTAATTTGATGTTATTCTGTGAACTCATCTTTCATTTACATATTTTATATGTCTGTCTCCATTTAGTTTTGTGCACATTTTGCTTGAGGTGTTTGTTGGGCTATGGGTGGCATCGGGGCACGTGCAGAGAGACCTCGGCACCAACCACAGCTCCCAGGAATACGCCGGACAGAAGATACCACGAATCCTAACGAACAATGCAGAAGGCTGATGAGAACATCGGGCTTTGATGTATATTTTAGGCAGTCTCTTAGCTGACGTCTCTGGATGGACCTATTATGATAGCATTGCAGGAGAAATCATACACTGTGTGACAGTTTGAAAATAAAATAATTTGTTAATGAGAACTCCATTCTAATGGGTTAAGTAGAATGGGTAAATAACTGTTTTGTATGGTGTACTACAGTCCGAGAACTGTACGAGAGTACTGCACAATTGTCACAATCACTGTCGCTGTTTAACACAGTATCACTAACAAATTTGTGTGGCAGCCTTACAGCCTGATACAGCTATCCTCCCTTGTAGTGGTCATATGTGGTTGACCAGAACCTTGATGATTAGTATGCCTGCGCTCACGTTCCCATACAGTCCAACTGTCGCACTTCAATGCCTCAAAAATCTGTATATTGCACGATTTGACTAGCTGGCCAAATTCACAATGAGGCACCTTTCAAATGCTGCCAGGTGTCAATAATGTTGTCTCACAAGTGGCATCTCCATGTCCTTCACAGTGATCACTCAGTATCTAACACTTTTCACATCCCTTATATACCCTACTAGGCCTGGTAACAACACTAAACATGGACAACAATGAATTACAATTCTGATCATTTACACACCCACCAACGGTGTATACATGTGCGAAGTTACACTGACATCTGGCCATTCCTCTGGGACTTCACTTTTGTTGTCAGCACTGTGTGTGTGTGTGTGGGGGGGGGGGGGGTGTTTCTTGAATGAGTGAGTGCTGTAGTTTGTTTTCAATTACTTCATTTTATGAACTACAAATCATATGATGCAGTTTATAATCACCAGGATGCCACTTTTAAAATTCTCTGATGTGGCCTACATAATGTCTATAAACTGACAACACAAATAGTTCCGAAAGCCCTTGTTTGGGCTAAGAACATCTTCCAGAAGTGCGCTACTACCCCAATTACATCATATAAGAAAACAGAGTAAAAGTAAGCAATAACAACAACCTTTTACACTGGAAAGTAATTATGGAGGGTATTCCAATGTGAAAGCAGAATTCAGTTTCTGTATAAAATTCTCAATGTGAAGCTTTCAAGATAGATTCTCATTTATAATGAGTACCATGAACTTAAAACATTAAGCTCAATTTGTGAGCTACCAATGGTGGGTGTAGAAAGACTACATTGACCACCACAGTTTGTTTCTGACCACTTGTATGGACCTGAAACTTCCTAGCATATTAGAAGTGTGTGGAACTGGGGTTCAAACATGGGGGCCCTTTGCCTATTGGGGGCAAGTGCTCTACCATATGAACTATCCAAAGAAGACTCTCAAACCTGCATGAACAGCTTTATTTCCACCTGAAGTGCTTGTACCTTCCAAACTTCACCAAAGTTCTCCTACCTAACTCGTGGGATTAACGCTTCTGAAAGAAATGTTCTGCACAGAAATGGTTTAGCTACAGCTTAGAGGATTGTTTCCAGAATAAATTTTCACTCTGCAATGGAGTGTGTGCCGATTTGAAATTTTGCTAGTGACTGATTGCTTTTCTCTATTTTTGTTTCTTCTCACAACTTCCTTTGGGAACCATCAGTTTTTTAAATAGAGGCTCTATTACATAAGCACTTGGACATGCAGATAATATTTCGCCTCACAGGCCATCTGTTTAGATGTTTGTCTTTGGGACAAACAGTTATTAGTGTCAACAAAAATTATGTAAAGAGCATCAGTGGCTGCAGGACTTCATCCAACTTTTTGGCTTCAGAGTATGAGAGAGATATATATGTCATCTTTAACGTCTACATTTTCTCTTCCCTAGTGAACATTGGAAAATGCCTGTGCCAAAGATGTCTCAGAATAATTGAAGCACAACTCTGGGAATGAGCAAATGGCTGCAGTTTGTGAACGAGTTGCCCTTTTAACCACAATTAAATAGCCATCACAAACTATAGCAGTATGATGAAATCTCTGACAAACTATGGTGGACTTGGGATGTAAGGGTGGGCTTTGCATAAACATAGCTGTGCACATTATCATGCCACTTCCGGGATTTGGGAAGGTGTGCTGGCTCCAGATCAAATCAGCCCAGTGGATTAGCTATGAGGGATAGTGTGCCAGCCAGCTTGGATGCTATTTTTAAGCAGTTCCCCATATCCAACACGGTGAATATTGGGCTGGTACCAACATCCTGCCTCAGTTACAGGATTTGCACATATTCTGAAAACTGTTTCATAGTTTCACATGGGTTAACACTACACGAAGACAGATGAGACACACAAATACCGTCCTCGGGAGGAGTGACAACAGGAAAGTCATCTAGCCACTATCTACCACTATCATTGCCAGATCCAGATTAACATGTTGACCCCATATACTGGGAACTAATAGCATGTAGCATCCCCCAAGATTCCATCACAGTGCCCTTACTTTTCTGTTTGCAGATGATACAAATGTTGCAATAAATAGTAAATCATGTATAGCCTAAGAAAGGTCGGATAATGAAATTTTGATGGACATTAATAAATGGTTCTAGCCAATTATCTGTCATTAAACCTTGAAAAAACATACTATATGCAGTTCAGAACTTGTAAACGGTTTACTGCCAGTATGTGCTTAAAATATAATGACAAGCAGAGATAAGAAGTTGACAGGGTTAAATTCTTGGGATTACAGCTTGATAATAAATTTAACTGGGAGGAGCATACCACAGAACTGCAGAACTACCTAAACAAATCTCTAATTGCTATGCAAATGTTATCAGATGAAAGTGATACAAAAATAAAGAGGCTGGTGTATTATGCTTACTTTCAATCCATAATGTCATATGAGATTATTTTATGGGGTACGTTATTAAGCTAAGCTAAAGTACTCCTCGCCAAAAACGTGCAACATTAATTATTTATGGTGTGAACTCAAGAATGTCCAGCAGAGGGTTGTTTAAAGAACTGTGACGCTAACTACTGCTTCCAAATACATTTATTTATTAATGAAATTTGTCATTAAAATATATCATTTTTCAAACCAACAGCTCAGTTCATGTAATCATTACTAGAAATAAGAATAACTTTCACAAAGATTTAAAGTCAGTCACTTTGGTTCAGCAAAGTGTCCACTACTCAGAAGAAGTGCATATTTTCCATAATATGCCAGCAGCCATAAAAAGTTTAACTAATAATTAAGTTCAGTTTGAGAAGAGCCTAAAGGATTTATTGGTGGCCAACTCCTCCTACTCCTTTGATGAATTTCTGAGCAGAACCAACTGATACATGTGTGTTAATAACAACATCACACGATGTGAATATTGGATACAATCTGTCTTCTTTACAAATTTACGCAGTAATGTGATCACTGTAAGTAAGTACTGTAAAATGTTTTTATTTTATTTATTTATTGTTTTAAATAGATGATATGGGTCTACAAGAGTAAGAATTATCATATGCACCTAAGTGTAATGAATATTTATTATTTGGTGACAAGTTTTATATCCTTTTACATGGAAATATGCTTTTTTTTACCGATTCCACATCGACAAGAGAAATTTCATTTTGGGATCTGTGGAAGGTACAATAGCATATCTGTTCTTATTTTGTAAATATTTTTGGTGTATTCTTGTTTTCTTCCATGTCACACATCCCAGAGGATCTCATTATGGATCAATTGGATCGAAAAGTACATCTAATGTAATCTACTGGTAAGACCAGGAAAAAGAAGAAGATATCCACCTTTTGTGTATAATGGTAAAACCAGGCTATTACTTGTTAAAATGAAAATCATAATTTGCTCAAATATGCCACTCACTCTTTTCATAGTACTGTATACTTCAGAATCTCCCAGTACACAAATCTGAAAGAACATTTAAATAACTTGCAGACATCTTATTCCTGACTAGACAACACATCCAAAATTGTAATCTTAACAAATTACGTTTTTCTACTAAAAATAAAAAAATAAAAAACACAAGGACACTATCCAATGGTTTTGCTATGATTTCTGAGCCTGTCTGTCACCCAACACTTCAACTATATGGTGCATGTTTACTTCTCACCATTACTCTTTTCACTGTTTATTAACATTAAATCAAGTGTGGTTCTTTTTTTCCCCGAATGTGGCATGACCTTATGAGTTTCACTCTATACTTTTACATACTATTCTTGTTCCCAACCAGCTTTCAGAAGATCACAATATTATGAGGGAAAAAAATCATTGCACTATATTTTCAATTTCATGAATCTGCTCTCAGCCACTCTTTGCAAAATGTTGATACTGATAGCAATGAATACACCATCAATTTTGAAAAGCACAGATATAATAAATAATCCACACCAAGCATGTTTTAGTCAGAGCCTTTTCATTTCTTCAAGACCATCATGGGCAAAGATGAAATAATGAATCTGGAAATGAAGATGACCAGTGCCGTACTATGGCAATTTACACACACACACACACACACACACACACACACACACACACACACACACACACACAACTACTACTACTACTACTACTACTACTACTACTACTACCACCACCACCACCACCACCACCACCACCACCACCACCACCACCACATAGAAATATTAGCATATCATTACTCACTGATCATCCATTGAGGCTGCTGACTGGACAGGGCAGCACTGATAACGTGAATCCCAACAGCACTCTGTATAATGACTAGGGTCACCTGGACCAGGGCACGTCAGAAGCCCTTCTTTCCGTCTCAGGGAAGCACTTGTTCCATTTGTGTTTTCCAGGCTCAGTTCGTCCCCATTTAGCCAACACTGAGCACTGGCTGAAAGTAAACATACATATCAACATTACAGCACAACTCAAATCAACATGACTGCAAACATATAAAGCCACACTCCAACATCAGATTCATAGCAAACATTTCAACAGGGCTAAACTCTGTAATATTCTTACTATTCATAGAGCACATTAAATTACTTGTTACTGAATAATCAAATATACTGTCAAACATATACAACTTATGTTTTCATATGGCTGTAGTGCCTTCCAGTATTACTGATTTAAAAAAAGACAATTCAGATACCAAACCTTAAGTGTGTGTCACAAAATTTAGAAATGTTTTGACAAAGAAAACAATATACTATCGTTAAAAAAATTCTGCACGTGGTGACTGGACATTCACAAAGGTAATCAAATCAATGTATAAAAGAGTAAGCTGTTCTCTAATTGCATTAATAAATCAATCTTTCAAACAAAATCTTATCCCAGATGTATAAAATTATGCAGAAATGAAGTCACTCGTTAAAAAAAATAGTCTTATCAATAGTGTCTGAGAGAGCAGCTGCTATTCAGACACAAAATTTTACTGAAACACATGAGATTATTTTGAACTATCAGTTTGATTTAGAGCAAAGAAAAAATACTATTTATATGTCATAAATTAGTTTACTGATAAGTACTTCACTAAACAATAACAACTTCTGTCACTCCACAATGGCCTTTAATTCAATAAACCACACTTGCTAATTCACTAACTAGAGAAACATGCAACTGAGGGCAGTGCCCTACAGTGGCTTATGTCATACCTACATTATGGAAGGCAGAGGTTAATTATATCCTACCAAAATATCCTCCAGAATGAAGAATAACACCAGGAGTGCCTGAATACTCTATTTTCAGTCTGTGTTTATTGATTTTCATACAAAATGAACTCGCACAACCAAAGCATAAACACTAAACAAATGAAGCCTTGTGCATCAGAGCTCTCCAGACAAACAAGGTGAAGATAACAGTTTGTTACATATTGTAAGTGATTTCCCTAAACATTTAATTGATTGCCAACAACAAAATTCTGCAGAAGATTGTGGTTCAAGGATAAGTAGGAAACAATGGTACACAATTGAAATAAATGGGTGCAGTGACTTAATATGTATGAATAACTTCTCAAGTATATAAACTGTTACAGTGACATATGCACCAGATGCAAATAGCAAACAATCAAACGAAATGAACAGATCAGTGTCACAATCTAAATAGCTCTAACAATGTTGAAAAGTCCTCAGACAAAAACTCTGCAAAAAAATGCGGAGGCACCTTTTCAAGAAGTACACAGGAAATGGAGAAGAAATGTATATTTTGGTAATGAAGCAAAAACCTCTGTGAGTACTAAGGGAAAAATATATTGACACTTTGGCTGAAGACCATAAGCATTCACTACTATGCACCTAAAAGGATGCAGGCTCACTACCCTATAATTCTGTTGTATCTGCAAGTGACAAATCAAAAGGTAGCACAACAACAATAGTTGGTAGAGCAGACAAACAAGGAATGCTGTATGTGGAAAAAGGACATGGCTACATGTGAGCACAGTCAAAAGTGGCACAACTCCTGAAATTTTTACTAACTTCCTGCGTAAGACCTTCCCTAGCCATTAGCCATAACTTTATAGCTGGAAATCTTGAAACAAAGGGGCTTAATATCAGTTTCAAAATTATGATGACTTTAAGCTTAGAGATAAAATAATGGATAGCACTATATGGCCTAAAACTATCGTGATAAAGCATTTTTTTTTTAAATTTATTCTGGAGACTGGGCAATATTCCTGTGAAATAAGCTCTTTTGTGACAGACACCAAGAGTACCTGACTTTAAAGAGATCACATAATGCTCAGAATCTCTCTCGCATTGTTATACGCAGTGCCAATGTACAATACCTTACAAAAAATTGTGTGTCATCATTCTGTATAGAAGAAATGAAGCCAGAAGCACTGTGTGTATGTGAACTTCAGTTTTCAGTGAAAGAACCTGAGTACTACAACTGTATTGAATACTCAGATTTGGTAACTGCATGGTACAGAACAACTGCTTTCTTTGATAGTATATATATACAGAAAATTCAGTGTTAAAGAAACTGACTTAAAAAGCTTCTGTGTGGACCTTCGATTAGAAGAGCTGGCTGCTTTGACGTTATTAGATCTTAATATAATTACTGTCTCAGTACACCATTCTCCAAATGGCAACTATGAAAATTTTCTCATCCAAATGGAATCTTGCCTGAGCTACTTACTCAAAAACTGAAATAAAAAACTGCATTGTGTGATGATTTCAATATACATTTTGGTAAAGAGTACTAAGGAGAGAGACTTTATGAACATAATATTGAGTTATGAACTATCTGTAGCAAACCATTTACCAACCACAGGTGCTGTTTGCCTTGAAACTGTGATCACAAACCTAAATACTTGGGATTATGAGATGACTGCAGTTGACCCAATGATCTCTGACCACAGAGCACTGGTCCAGGAAATTTTATATAAAAAGACCTAGTAATCAACCAAATGTCTCCTGGCATTATAATTATTTACTCACAAAAAGGTTCATAAATGTGGAAACATTAACTGCTTTTCAGACAGCACTATCTGCAGTAGTGTGGTAGCCTGGATTACAGGAGATGAAAGCAACTGATGCATTTGAAGAGTTCTTCCACACCATTAAAACCAAATTTGATTTTATAAAGCCACAGAAGGCCAAAAAATTTCCTGTGAACATGTCCACAACACAGATAAAATGTGGAGGAAGAAAAAACATGGTATACCAGTGAACTGAACGAATTAAAATGCATTGTACTACTTTACACTGAGGTGACAAAAGTCATGGGACAGTGATCTGCATGTATACATATAGTGGTAGCATTGTATACAGCGAGTATAAAAGGGCAGAGCATTGGCGAAGCTGTCATTTGTACTCAAGTAATTCAAGATTATAGCCACACTAGAGGAATTAAGAGAATCTGAACGTGGAATGGTAGTTGGAGCTAGACACATGAGACATCTCATTTCAGAAATCGCTAGGGAATTCAGTATTCTGAGATTCACAGTGTCAAGAGTGTACCGAAAATGCCAAATTTTAGGCATTAATTCTCACCACAGACAATGAAGTGGCCAACGGCCTTCACTTGATGACCGGGAACAGCGGCTTTTTCATAAAATTGCCAGTGATAGATAGACTGTGTGAAATACCACAGAAATCAATTTGGGACACATAACAGATGTATCCAGAAGGATAGTGCAACAAAATTTGGTGTTTATGGGCTATGGCACCAGCTGATTAATTGGAGTGTCACTCCTATCAGCATGACATTGCCTGTAGTGCCTCTCCTGGGCTCATAACTATTGGTTGGACCCTACACAACACGAAAACCATGGCCTCATCAGATGAGTCCCAATTTCAATTGGTAAGATGGTAGAGTTCAAATGTGGTGCAGATCCTACAAAGTCATGGACCCAAGTTGTCAATGAGGCATTGTGCAAGCTGGTTGTGGCACCATAATGGTGTGGGATGCGTTTACATGGAATGGACTCGGTCTTCTGGTTCAATTGAACTGATCACTGACTGGAAATGGTTATGTTCAATTGCATGAAACCATTTGCAGCCGTTCATGGATTTCATGTTCCCAAACATGTCACTGGGCCACAACTGTTTGCAATTGGTTTGAAGACCATTATGGACAATTCAAGTGAATTATTTGTGCACCAAGACTGCCAGACATGCAACCCACTGAACATTTATGAGACGTAATTGAGGTCAGTTTGTGCACAAATTCCTGCACTGGCAGCACTTTCACAATTGTGGACTGTTCTAGAGGCATCATGGCTCAACATTTCTGCAGGAGACTTCCAATGACTCGTAGAGTCCAAGCCACATCGAGTTGCTACACTGTGATGGGCAAAAGGAGGTATCCCGTGACTTTTCACCTGAGTGTACATGATCCCTCCAAAACAGCAACAGATCCCAGTGCAAGGGAAATATTTTACAGCAAATATTTAAAAGTAAAAATACTTATAGAAAGGATGTAGAAGATGCCAAAAAGAAAAGCAATGATACGTTCAGCGCAGGAGCTCACAACTCATGCAAGGCAGCCTGGGACCTGATCAATGAAAACATGGAAAAAAACATCCACCACTCCCTTAAGCTTGTGTAGTCCAGATGATTTCAACAATTATTTTACTGACATCGTGAGAAACACTAAGTGCAATCCGTGGACTTCCTGTAAGGAATGACAAAAGGTGCACCATGATGAGATAGAGGAAATTTAAAAAAATTAAATAATAAATATTGTCGCAGAAGAGGCTGAGTAGCGCAGTCGCCGTGGTGTGGTGGTTGTGATGCTGGGCTGTTGCATGGAGGGTCACGAGTTCAAAACTCACCTGGAGTGTAAAATTTTAATTTATATATTCGATTTGAGTAAATTCTATAAGTATCCACAAATGTCAAGAATCATTGTACTGGAATGTTCTGCAACTGTATATATACTGTATGTGTTCTGGCCGGAGGCAGTTCACTTCGTGATCTTGTATGTGCAAGTACTGAATAAACCTTCATTAAGTGAAGTTGGTGTTTGTCATTCATCTAATTATACATTGACATTGTTGTAAAATCTTACAAGCATTCTGACATTTTTATGTCCACTAATGTTCTTAAGAAAATTATTTATTTTATTACTGAATCTTTAATTATGGTAATTATTAAGTGCATCTATGGCAGGTGGATTTCCAGACTTTCTGAAACTTGCATGGGCAGTACAGTTTACAAAAAGGGTGACCCAAGAATGGTAGCAAGCTTCAAACAATCTTAATTTCAACCTCTGCTGAAGTCCTTGAGACTGCAATGAAAGAGCAAATCTCAAATTACTTAGAAATTAATTAACTGTTCTCAGTTGCACAGCATGGTTTCTGGAACTGTAAATCTACAACAGTAGCACTAGATCTGGTTACTTGGATAAAGCACAGTTTTGAAGAAAAAGGATCTTTAGAACTGACCCTTGTGACCTTAGTAAGGTGTTTGACTGCAGTCCTCATAATGTCCTCCTAAATAAGCTTAATGAGTATGCAGTTGGAGGCAATGTTCTGGCAACCCTCAAATCTTATCTAGAATACAGAATATCATGTAAGTCCAAGGAGCACTACCATGTGAACAGAAGTTGGAATACAGTGTGCCACAGGGAGCAGTAATGGGTCCCATCCTGTTCCTAGTTTTTGTAAATGATTTATGCTCTCATGGTCAGTTCTTACAGTTCGCAAATGATAACTCTGTACTCAAAAAGCATCAAAGCCAGCAAGGCTCATTATGAGGCAGATACCTTGTTTAATGTGACAAAAGGATGGTTTGTAATAAACAAAATGAAAACCAATGAAGGAAAAAATGCAAGAATTGATATGCAGCCTCAATGACAAAAAATACCTAAACTGCGTAGGGGTTGTGAAACTTCTGGGGTTCATGGTGGATAGCAAACTCTTGGTAAGAACACAATGCACATGGGAGTGACAAATTGTCACCAGGCATTTACGTCCTGGGAAAATTGAAACATGTGATAACTGATCAGTATTTCCTAATACTTTGTTATTAACTGTTTCACAGCCGTATCGGCTAGGGCCTGTTACTATGGGACCACTCTACCTACAGGCCAAAAAAAAACGGAAGAAGACAACGATCACAACATCGAGTAGGAGATAGGAGAAAAGAACACTGCAGGCCATTAACAAAATTGGGAATAATGACCGTTTATAATCATTATGTATTTTTTAGCTTCCTTCAAGTTAAGAAAAATCTAAACTCCTTCAGCCAGAGGCATGAGTTACATAACCACAATTCCCACAACAAAGAGAGCATAAACGTACTATCCTGCTGAGTGTACAAAACAAGAGACAGTTTTGCAAAATATTACCTCGAGAATGTTTGGATAACTACCCACGGAAGTGCAGACTCTGCCACTGGAGAGGTTCAAGGACAAAATTTCAAGAGACTTAAAAACTATGTCTGCTCTACTTCATCCAGAAATTTTTTCATTGTGAAGAAAGTGAATGACTTTACTGAACTTTCTCTAAAACTAATGAATATGTCAGAACTCAAATGTCAATAGTAGATTAAATGTATCTATACTAAAATGCATAATGTTTTAAATTTTTTGTATTGTTACATGTCATTTGTACTGTAGTATATATGTTTTGTAATTTTTGACACAGTCTATCCAGCCATGGTTGGCAAACTACACAGACTTATAATAATCATGACACAGAAAAAAATCCTGACAGCATCATTAATACACTTGATGGCTCAGAAACATGGTTTCAGCTAAGCAGCCCTACACAAACTCTGAACATCCTAAAAGCACACATGGTGGGATTCAGGAGCAAACAATCAAAATGCCAGGACATAAAAATAAACCACAAAAGTAAGGACACAGTGGATGTGGAATCTGTCAATTTTCTAGGACTACACATATATACATATTTAAACCGGAATAAACATACTGAGTACCTACCAAGTAATTTATGTAGCTTTACATTGCTATGCTAATATTGTCTGGTGTCACTGAGATGTACACACACAAAACTGCATGCTGTAGCTATTTTAAATCAGCAATCCTGAATGACAGTTTTTGGAGGAAGTTCTGGTAATGAATCTTATATACTGATGTTAGAGAACCAAGTTATCAGAAACATGTACTGCACATGTCAGTGAACCATGTCATCCACTGCTTGGGAATTTAACAATCCCCTCCCTATACATGGTAACTTAAGTCATGTGCCATAGGACAAATACGGTGAAACAAAACTCCACCAACAAACTTTCAGAGGTAGTAGTATGGCCTCAAAACAAGTAAAAAAGGGCTCGGAAGTGCATGCCTTAAGAGTTATGAGCACTTCAGTAGACGAGATGTTTTTCACAGTAGCGAAGATAAACTAGTGCTCATAGCTTGTGAGGTATGCATTTTAGTCTATGTTAGACTTTTTGTTGTTGTTTTGGTCCACACTACCATCCCTGAAAGTTTTTAGGTGGAGTTCTGGTACACCTTATTTGTCTACTGGAACATGAGTTTTGAATCCCCATGTATGTTTCATTGAGATAATAATCTTTCTATACAGCAAACCACAATTATTCATAGAAAATCAGATTCATCATTTATATAACATATGGAATAAAGATAACTGCATGATTACATTCAACAATTAATATTATAAGCTCAGATTCTCCAATATATGCAATGAAAATCTTCAACATGCTATAAGTGAACAACATTCTGAATATGAAGCTAGGTCTACTGAAGAAAAATCTACATGATACTCAAATACAGAAATGTTATTACTAGGTGAAAGAGTTCATGAAGGATGAGCAGATAAACTGAGCAGGATGCCACTGATCATTAGGATTATTTCATAAATACAACTTCATTCTGGGGAGAAACATTAACTTTACAATGCTGCTCCAGCTAACTAGCTATGTAAGTGACTTGTGTTACTAATTTTTGACATGTGTCTTGTAAATTAATCTGATGAATAATAAGCACATGTTATGAGATGAGTAAACCACAACTCAATAATTGGTTGAAGGTACATAGAAGATGTTGAGGATTCAACGATTTGTATCTCATAATCTAGAACAAACCACACAAAAGAGCTAAAAGAGAGCCACATCTCAGTTTGCTCATTTTCATAATGCACAGTTTTAAGGACTTCAGCTCGTCTTGTGGAATGTGGATTACTGTATTTGTTGACAGTAAGCAACAAAGAAGACCTTTGTATTTTACAACTAGTTCTCCTCACCTGTAATGTGCATGTGGGGACTGTATTTCCAGTGCATTCTACATTTTCACAATCCAATTGGCTTAACATACCATTCTTAATCACTTTCTAGCCCTCACTCTCTATGCTGCAGCCATTTTCCACCCAGGTCCTCATTTCAGCTATCATTTAAACTAATTTTTTCCCTCCAGTCCCTCATTTTGACAGTATTACATGTATTAATTCATTGTTTGACAATGCCACTGAGAGTAATCTGTCACCCCTCCCCCCCCCTCTACTGTCTTCTGAAACTTTCCTACTCCTCCTCGCAGCAAACAGATTATCTGTGAAAGCTACAATTAGCATTTTCTTCTTGAAGTGTGTATACTGGCAGTACTAGGAATTTTGCCTCCTGAAGGTAAATCCTGTAAACCTATTTGCTCTCCTTGTAATTTTAACACTTTTCTCAATTAAAGTTTCTATTTGATACATAGGATATATTTCATAACTATAATACTATGGCCGCTACATAACATCACATAATACCTTCTTATACACACATGTGAGAACAAACAACTTTATTTCTCTTTCTCGTAAAACATAAAAGTGAATAATCAGCAATGGAGCATTCTAACTCCATAGATAAAATGCAAAGAATAAGTAGTATTCAAATAATTAACGTCTTTGCTGCCAACTGCTGTACTGTGCATAACTGTTTATTTATTTTGTCAATCTTCCTCTCCCACATAGCCCCCTTCCAGTACAGTAGAGCTCCAGGTGTGTGTGGAAACTTTTATCAGACTTTTAGAGCCACCCTTGAACAAATCACTGGTTGTGTGTGTCTTGTTCCTCCGATGCCGTATCTTCCACCAGATTCAGTTTAATTGGTTTCCTGGAAGATGCTTGTGCCTGTTGTAGCACCGTATTTCACTGTAAGTCTTGTATGTCTTCCTGCTTTAAGTCTTTTGGCAGTAAGTGAGCACGCTTCACTCGATTGACTGACACAGTAACAGTACAGTTTATGATGAATCTGGAGCTCCACTGTGTGTGCATTATGTTGCAGTACTTTATATGGTGCTGCAACAGGGCTCTTACTGAATCAGTTTGTAACATCACACGCAAACACTTGCTTAAGTTTCCGCACACAAATGACAGAATGTCGCAATGCCGCTGTAAGTGTTCTGTGCCCCTGTTCTAAGATTCTGTAACTTTCTTGATGATAACTTCTTGTACAATCATGTTGGAATCCACAAATGTTCACCAGTTCAAGAAATAATTAGGATTCAAACTGACGACCCTGGTCAGTTGTGACATGCACTGGTGTCCGAATCTTGCTACCCATGTCGCCAAGAAACTTCCAATGACTGTCTCTGCTGATATGTCTAGAATCAGTACAGTTTCTGCCCAGCTCTTAAATCTGTTAATTGCTGTTAGCATACAACAGTAACCTTCATACATCGGCAGTGGGCCAATGATGTCGAAGTGCACATGTTCAAAACAACCAGATGGTTCATCATAATGTCCCACTGGTTTCTTCACATGATGTCCCATCTTACACTGATGACATGCAGGGCATGCCTGTGTCTACCTTCGACAATCTAGCCTCACTCCAGGCCAAAAGAAGTGTTATATCAGCAACACGATACTTGCTCGTGTACCTGGATGAGCCAAATTATGTATACTTTCAAATATCTCTGACTGTAAACAGTCAGGCACAAATGGTCAAGGTCTTCCTTGTGAGGTACCACACCACATTTTAATGGCCTCACCTCCCGGACATTTTTCCTGAGGTCTCAACCCTTTCGATGTGCTCTGCTGAAAAACCAGAAGTTTTAAGTCTTCTCTTTGCCCTCTCACCAATCTTGTGTAATCCACAGAATAGTCTACTATGATATTCTCCACTCCTTTTAAATCCTCAAGTTTCTGTGAGAAAAACTAACTGCTGTCAGTGTCCAGCAGACCCTTGCAACGCTGCTCCAATGGCTACCTGACTTGCATTGACTATTACAGTTAGTCTCGCATCTCTCTCAGAATGAGCCAGTAAAGCAGCTTGCTTCTGACTTGTCTATATCTGTTCAAAGGCTTGCTGCATGCAGGGTGTCCAGTCTATATTCTGATGTTTATTAGGTATTAGGACCTGTCAGCACCTCTGTGAGCTGTGCTTGCAAAGCAGCTGCTCTTGGCAGACACTGATGCTAAAATTTTACAACACCTAAGAACTAAAGTAATTCTTGCAGATCCAATGGCTGAGATATTTGTTGTATATGTTCCACTTTCTCTTCCAATGGGCGGATGCCGCCTGCTGAAACTGCGAGACCCAGGTACGTCATGTGGTTTTCTTGCAAGTTGCACTTATTTTTATTAAGTACTATCCAGTACCAACATAGTCTATCAAAAACTGATAAGGTGCACCTCATGGAGACTTTGTGTCACTGAAAATACGAGTATATTGTGAAGATAGGCAAAGGTGTAGTGTAACCCTCGTAACACCTCATGAATGAAATGATGCCACGTTTGAGCCACATTTTTAAGGCCAAATGGTACATGTAAAAATTCGAAGAGGCCAAAAGGTGTAATGACAGCAGTCTTCGGTATGTCAATGTCTGCAGTGGTATCTGATGGTATGCCTTTTGACAATCTATGACACTGAAATATTTTACTCTCACCCATACATTCATAAAATCACAAATATTAGGCACTGGATACCAAACAGGTATCATGTAGGCATTCAGTTCCCTGCACAAGGCCTCCAACTTCTGATTTTTTTTTTCAACTAGATGTTAAGGTGAGGACCATGCACTATCAGATCTTTATATTACTCCTTTTTCTAACATATATTCAAACATGGCATTTGCGTCTGCCAACCTACCTGGTGCCAATCTTCTCGGTATAAAAGAGACTGGAGCGCCTGGCACTGTGTTTATGTGTTGAACCGTATTATGTGCCACTGTGGTTGGTGTCTGTGCTGTCAGGTCCATATGCTGGTCTACCTCTATCACTTGTGCCGAATCACCTCCTCTTTCTCTGAATTTTCCTACAAGCCCAGTTACCATTTCTTCTCCTTTCTCACGTGAAGCCAACTGAATATCAAGGGTGATGATGTATGGGTACAGAAAATCTGTACCCTAATATTGGTTCCAGCATTGCAGCTATTACAAATGTCCAACGACAAGTATTAGGGAAACCTAAATTCACATCCTTGCTGCAATTGCCATGTGTTGTTATAGACTGTTTATTTGCTGCCACGAGGTGAACTAACAAACTGCCTTTGACTAACATATCTCTCTCTACTGGCAACATACGAATGTTAGACTCAGTGTTTACGAGATAACAACAAAGTCTTCACATCTCATACATAGAGTCGTCATGACAAAGACAAAAAGAAAGTGTCTGCCCTTACAGTCTCCATGCTACTGACACGGCACGTGCAATTGAATGGTAGAATACACTTAAAGGCTCATTCAGCGAACTGTTTATGACACCCATATAGTAGTTCAGGTTTTTTCAGTCCACTGTTTCCTAAGTGCACTGAAGGATATTATGAACCAGCGGTCTTCCAAGTGTCAATTTGTCTCTGAAGCCCATCTCATTGTTTCTTTAATTTCTGAAATTGTGCAGCTGTATCCACCTGCTAACCCTTGTGAATTGTCACTGCCTGATATGCTTCCGATTTCACTACTGCTTCTGCAAGGATCAGTCTACTTGCTGTCTCCATTATTGTACAAACTCTGTCAGCCAACTGGAGAATAGTGGTCATGTCGCACGCATTCTTCATGTTGACCACTGCTCTTACTGGCATGGGAAGCTGTGATGCCCAAACATACTGGGCTGTAGCACCCGAAAATTCTGCCTCCATCACTATTCCCCATAACTGCCGCCAAAATTCTGTGAGGGATCTGTCACCTCGCCACTTGCCGCGTAATACATTGTATATCCGTTGATCTAACAGTTACTAAGCCTGTTTATCAAAATCTTCTTTAGACTCTTATGCTACTGTGTTGCTGGCAAATGCTTAATTTCATATTCTACTAATGCCACTGCTCTAGTGTCCAGACCGTTGACTGCTATCACAAACTTTTCTTGGTTGTTTGTTACTTTATTATGAATGAATGCCAACTCTAACATCGAAAATCAGAATTCCAATTTATCGGACAGGAACTGAGGCATGTGCACCTCCATATGCCCTTCTAGATGAATCAGCACTTCTTGTAGTTTCGTCAACTGTGGAGCCTGTCATGTGAAAATCATTAATTTGTCCAGGAGAAATGTTTCCATGCTACACTATTTCATTCTACAAGTCTTCTATCTGAGTGAGCAACATACTCTGTAGCTGCACTAAATGTATCATAAGACTTCTGCCATCTGTTGTATGCATTGGAGAATTTGTGTCGCCTCGCTTGTTTGTTTCTTGCTGTGCAAGTTCTTCTGAGTCTTGGGTCACCATTTTATGGCTGCTACATATCATCATGTTAAATAATAACTTCTTATACACACATTTGAGAATATACAACTTTATTTCTTTTTCTCGTAAAACATAAAAGCAAATAATCAACAATGGAATATTCTAACTCCATAGAAACAAAGGCAAAGAATAAACAGTACTCAAATTATTAATGCCAACTGCTGCACTATGTGTAACTGTTTGTTTATTTTGTGTATCTTCCCACTCCCACAATACCTTGAATAACTGCATATTTAATAAATGAATACAAAATAAATAACATTAACAGTAGAAACTTCTAAGCAGATTAAAACTGTGCACTGAACAAGAACTCAAACCTGGGTCCTTTGCCTTTCAGGCAAGTGCTCTTCTGTCTGAGCTGTCCAAAATGACTCATGACCTGCTCCCACAGCTCTACTTGTGAATGTTAACAGCTGATTAATATTTGATAACATACCCATAAAATATTTTGTAAACACTATAATGATGAATGGAAACACTAAGTGAGCATTCTAGAACCTGCAAAACTTTAGTAGAAGTGACTCGCACCAAAAATGCTGTGCAATTTAAATCTCACTGTGGCAAGAAAAGCAAGTCTGTGATATCTTATGTTCTAAGGTTTGCCATTTACAAATGCACCTGAGTACAAGTTGTTGAAACAGGAATACACTACTAAATTCAATCTTGTGTAAGAGTCTGACTAAAATGGTCTAACATATTAATGGGTATGTACTCACTGTTATCAGAAAATGGATGCAGTAACTAATACATAGTTAACTTTAAATATATGCTGTCCAGTCACATTAATGTGTGTCAATGCGAGCAGCTATCAAAAGCCTGAATAGTCACCTTTTGCAGTGTGGATTGCTGTGAAACGAGCAGGAAGAGTCAATTAGGATCTGAAAAGTACAGACAGAGATGTGGAACCACATCTACACTGGTGCCGTGGCCAGCTGTGCTAGTTTCTTGGTTGAGGATCTATGGTGCATTCAGTCCATTCAAGATGATTCTACACATTTTCATTTGGGTTTAAACTCGAAGTCTGGAGGCCACGGGAGTAGGGCAATTTCATCATGTTGCTCTTCAAACCATGCATGTACACTGCGAACTGTGTAACACGTTGCATTGTCCTACAGGTAGAGGCCATCGTGCTCAGGAAAAACAAACTGGATGTAGAGGTGGGCGTGGTCCCCAAGGATAGACGCATACTTGTGCTGATGCACTGTGCCTTCCAGAATGAAGAGGTAACCAAGGGAATACCACAAAAATATTCCTCAGATCATAACATTCCCTCCTCTGGCGTGGACTCTTTCGACGACTGTTGCAGGGTGTTTGCTTTCAAGCATTTCACACTGTACATGCCAACAGCCGACTGTCCGATGGAGTATAAAATGTGATTCATCCCATAAGGCCACCTGTCACCACTCAATGGACATGCAGTTGCAGTTACTGGCATGCAAATCCCAGCCTTCATTGTCAAATAGCAGTCAGCTTGGGTGGCCCACATGTAGCAACGTTCGCTGAGGAGACACTGTTGATAGCCCCTTGGTTCACCTGGGTGGTCAGCTGCTCAACAGTTGCATGTTTCTTTGCCTGTAGACATCTACACATCCATCATTTACCCCTGTCATCTATGACCCATGGTACGACATACTTGCCTCAGTGCCTGTTTTGGATAGTTCCATTTTGCCATGCATGGTATACTTTAATCACATGGCATGCGAATGGTTGACAAACTTACCCATTTTGGAAATGTTTCCACCTTAGGCCTGAAAGCCATGTTCATGCTGTTTTGGATGCCAGATAAATCGCTCTGTTTCCACAGTATGGAAACAACTGCACTGCTTCCTGTGTCTCCTTTACACGTTTTATCTACCTTCCACTGCTAGTGCTGCCACCTGCCGCCTACAAGTGGTTATTGCACATTTATTTCGAACATAGGCAGTTGTCACATTAATGTGACTGGACTGTGTATAAGTAATTATAACAGTGTTATTAACATCCTTGTACCTTTTGTCATTTACTACTACAGAAAAACTGTGTAGATGTGATTCACACATTAAAAGTCATGAAAACGGCCTCCAACAAACAACAAAGTTACGTCAACATGTTACATACATTTATCCAATTAAATCTATGTCGTATTGTCCTGCCTCGCATTTACAGAAGTACAGTATGTTATGTTAGATAATTTTCTATTTGTGGGTAAGCAAAGCTACAGAAAAAAATCTTAATAGTCATAATTCACTTGGTGCTTCCTGAGATAGATCATGGAAAGCTTAAATAAACAATTACTTGTAAGCTGTGATTCCTATGTAGCTAAAGTTCACACAGTTTGGTGCCACTGTTAACAGGTTAGTGAAAAAGGAGGCAGGGATATCAGTCATTATTAAAGCTCATGAAAAGAAAGATGACAGGAAATATCTAAATATTACCATCCAATTTACTTTTTCTAAATATTTTAAGAGGGTAAGGTACACTTAACAACTCTCATATTAAATCACAGTTTTGTTAAGTTGCAGACAGGCACAACTAAAAGACACTTACAGCTTCTGGCCACAGTCTTCATCAGCAAAAGAAAATCACACACCATTCAGACATGCAAACAAGCACATCTCATGCACATATGACTGCCAACTAGGGTAGCTTGGGCCAGAATGCAACTGTCATGTGGGATGCAAGCAGCAATCTGAAGGGTCACAGGGAAGGGATAGTAGTGTCTGGGTGGTGGGAGAGATGAACACTGTCTGGTGGAGTGTGCAGGGACTAGAATGCCAACACGTGCAGTGCCAAGAGGCTAGGGGCAGGGAGGAGTGAAAAGGGAGAGGAGTGGGGAAAGATGGGTGGGTGCACTAGCAGAGGGTGGCATTCAAAGAGAGTGGGAGACGAGAATGGGGAGGAGTTGATAGGACAGAGGGGGTGGAAACTATTGGCTGGAGGGTTTGGGGACAGTGTGTTACTGTAGGTTGAGGTGGGGAAAACTACAAGAGCGGAAAATGTGTTGTCAGGATAACTCCCATCTGCACAGTTCAGAAAAGTTGGTGGTGTAGGGGAGGATTCAGATGGCTTGGGTAGTGAAGAAGCCATTGAAATCAAGAATGTTATGTTCAGCTGCATGTTGTACCATCGGGTGGTCTACTTTGCTCTTGGCCACAGTTTCATGGTGGCCATTCATCCTCGTGGACAGCTGCACACACTGCCAGCAGCGTTAATCTTGTCCACCACCCGTACCCTCCCTGGCCCACCACACTGCTTCTTGCCTTCCACGTGATAGTTGCTTTCTGGCCCGAACTGCCAGAGTTGGTGGTTGTGTTAGAATTGTGTGTGTTTTCTTGTGTGTATGAAGGGTGTTTCTCTTTTGCTGAAGAATGCTGTGGCCAAAAGCTTTATGTATGTGTCTTAATTGTGACTGTCTGGAACTTAACATGTCTTCTTTACAGTAAGCAGCGATCTATGTGTTCCTACACTGTTGATATTCCTACCTGAATTTTTCATTGTTTGATCTGAATAACATTTAATTTAAAAAAAAATGCAAACTGTAGTGATGAAAATTTTTGTTGTTGCTGTTAGTGGGAAAAAAAAAGTTGTGACAGTGGAGAAATCACAGAGGCATTTCCACAACACTCAATTTTGGGCCCTATCCTATCATTTCCTGTATGTGTGAATGACCTTCCACTTATCACACATCAAAAAGAGCTCATGTTTACTGCACAGGGCACACATGTTAGAATTCATCAGAGAAATTGTTAGCCAACAAAATACATTATTGTTCATGTTTTCCAAAGAACTAATAAGTAAGTAGTGTATCTGCAAATGAACTCTCTCTTTAATTAAGAGAAATATAGTTCTGTACAACAAATCGAACAGTAATTTCATGGTAAAAAAGAAGTCAACAAACATGGTACAATGTTCCAAATTTTTGAACTGAATATGTGGTTGAGCTTCTACAATAGCAGAGTTCAGCAGATACAAAAACCACTAACCACCCTTAAAATTAAAAAGAAATCATTGGATTCTGCAATTCTGATTGACTGCAATGAATGCTGATGAACTGTCAACATTGACAATGTTTTCTTTGGTATAGCTCAAAGCAAGAAAATAGACGTTTACCCAGTAACAAATGCTTTCTCTGATCAAGATGGACAGTTAGGATAAATAACAGTGCCTTACAGTTTGGATACTGGATAATGGAATGTAGTCGAATTAAGTCGGGTGATGCTGAGGGAATTAGATTAGGAAATGAGACACTTAAAGTAGTAAAGGAGTTCTGCTATTTGGGGAGCAAAATAACTGATGATGGTCAAAGTAGAGAGGATATAAAATGTAGACTGGCAATGGCAAGGAAAGCGTTTCTGAAGAAGAGAAATTTGTTAACATCAAGTATAGGTTTAAGTGTCAGGAAGTCGTTTCTGAAAGTATTTGTATGGAGTGTAGCCATGTATGGAAGTGAAACATGGACGATAAATAATTTAGACAAGAAGAGAATAGAAGCTTTTGAAATGTGGTGCTACAGAAGAATGCTGAAGATTAGATGGGTAGATCAAATAACTAACGGGGAGGTATTGAATAGGATTGGGTAAGAGAAGTTTGTGGCACAACTTGACTAGAAGGGATCGGTTGGTAGGACAAGTTCTGAGGCATCAAGGGATCACAAATTTAGTATTGGAGGGCAACGTGGAGGGTAAAAATCGTAGAGGGAGACCGAGAGATGAATACACTAAGCAGATTCAGAAGGATGTAGGTTGCAGTAGGTACTGGGAGATGAAGAAGCTTGTACAGGATAGAGTAGCATGGAGATCTGCATCAAACCAGCCTCAGGACTGAAGACCACCACAACAACAACAACAACAACAACAACAACAACAACAACTCCTCAGTGAAAATCTGAATAATTAATGATTCCATGACAAATGTTTTTAAGAATAGTTTACAAGAGATGACATACGATGAATGAACCACTTGCTAACATAAAACTTAATCCATTCGATGATAAATTCATATTATTTGAAAATAGCTTCGCGCATGAGCTAACCTGAAAGGGCATTAAATAGCCATATAAAAAAAACATGGATCACTAGAGGGATTAAAATATCTTGTGTAAAGAAATGGGAAAAAAACAAGTAGGGGTCTGCAGTAGTTGCACATTACAAAAACTACTCAAAATTGCTAAGAAAGATTACTGGAAAATCTTAGAACACACACAATGTCAGAAATCAGTAATTCTGACAACAGTGTTAAGGCTATATCAAATGCAGTGAAACGAGAGACAGGACAACTAGCCACAGAACAAGATAACGTTACTATGAACTGAATGGAAGGGCTATAGATGACAAGTGAAAGGTAGGAAATGAATTTAATGATCATTTCTCAAATATAATAGAAAGCACAGGGACAAAAAGTTCATGAGAAAAATCACTGCAGTACACTGAAAAACTAACTCTCATAAAGTACAACCATATGAACATATCACTGATGTCTCTTCTTGAAATCACGAAACTTAAACATTCTCTCAAAAATAAAAGCTCATCTCGTTTTGACGGTGTTTCCAATACAGTATTAAAGATTTGTTCCCATATAATTAGCCTGGTCTTATCCAAAATATGGAATGCATCACTAATTTTCCAGACAAACTGAAATATGCCATTGTTAAACCTATCTTTAAGACATGTGACGAGAGAGATGTCAACAACTAGCAACCTGTTTCACTGTTGTCATCATTTCTCAAATTTTTTTAGAGTGGTGATGTATTCTACAATAATATCTCACATTAGCAAGAATGATATCCTCAGTAATCACCATTTGTGTTTCAGAAGGGCTGCTCTACTGAGAATGACACTGATATGTTCACTCACCAATTTTACAAGCATTAAATAATAAAATAGTGCCAACTGGTATTCTCTGTGACCTATCTAAGGCACTTGACAGTGTGAATCACAGTATTCTCCTAGATAAATTGAAGCTTTATGGGACTGGTGGTATACTCAGCCAATAGATGTTATATCTAAAGAAAAGAATGCACAAACTTATACTTAGTAATCCAGTCAATAAAGTTTGGGGACATAATTCTGACTGGGGAGAAATCATGTATCGAGTTCCCAATGCTCAGGCTGAGGACCACTATTGCTCATCATATAGTGAAATGATCTTCCGTCTAATATTCAACAAGCAGACTTAGTTCTTTTTGGAGATGTCACTAGAATTGTAATGTCACATATAGAAAAAGAAGAAATGGTAAATAAAGTTCTTAAAAGTATCACTGACTGGTTGTCTGCAAATGCCCCCCCCCCCCCCCCCAATTTTAAAAAGACACAACATATTCAATTCTGTACATCTATGGGTACTACACCAACGATAAGTGTAACACATGGTGAGGAAACAATAAATAGGGTTAAAACTTCAAAATCCTTAGGCATCCATACTGACGAGAATTTAAATTGGAGAAAGCACATTTTGAAACTCTTACAACAATTTACCTCAGCCACATTTGCACTTAGAATCATTGCAAATCTTTGAGAGAGACAAATCAGTGGTTGACATATTTTGCATATTTCCATTCAATAATGTCCTATGGAATACTGTTCTGGGTAACTAATCTTTACAAAAGACCCACAAAAATGCGCTGCAGGAATAAAATGTCGCGCTCACACACAAGCAGCTTGTAGACATCTGTCTAAGGAGTTGGGCATTCTGACTAGTGCTTCAGAGTATATTTACTTCCTCCCTCACAAAGTTTGTTGTAAATAACCCACTACACTTTAAAAGCAACAATTATGGACAGAATTATAATACCAGAAGGAAAAATGACATTCATTACTCCACATTAAGATTGTCTTTAGCATAAAAAGGTGTGCACAATGCTGCAACAAAAACTTTTGACCACTTACTCAGCGATATAAAATGTCTGACATACAGCAAATTAAAATTTGAAAACAAACTGAGAAAGTTTCTCCTTGACAACTCCTACTATTCTGTAGAAGGCTTTCTGTTACTGTAATGTGCAGAAGGTAGAAATTACTACCTCAAATCTTAGAATTGTTCAGAATATAACCATACGTACAAATTAATTTGCAATGTGAATGTAAAATAACTCATTTCACATCATTATGATCTATCGTACAAAATGATCCATGGAACACGTAACTAACTAACATCAGCACACAAGACAAGACCTGACAACATGGTAAGGGCACTTTAGTCCAGACTGTCTAACACTTTTTCTATGGCTTGTTAATCAAGTCCACATTCAATGGGATTAAAAATGCTCAAAATTAGCTTGCACATATCTTGCTGCTACTCTCTGTGCACCCTCAAATTCTGAAATTGGATATGATTTGGCATGGGAGCCACACACAGTGACAAAATTAGAGGGAGACCCAACCAAGGAACAGTACTGCTCTTCCTTTTACTTTCATGAGCAGCTGTTTGGAAAATGGCACAGTTTACCTTAACACACATTTATATGTATATCCCAATACAGTCTTACTATCATATGACACACCCAGGTACTTAAACCTAGTTGACTCTGCAAGCAGTTCTCGATTCTGATCAAAATCTCTCTCGAATTGTCCGAAGAAGAAGATTACTGGCTATTTCTTTTTAACATTGATACTCATCTCACCATCACCCTCCCAGTTCTGTTGTAGCAAGCTCTTTCTGCACGTATTTTTCTATCTGCTGATTGCCGATTCCTACAATCAAACACACTAATACTGAGTGGTTATAATTAAAGTGCAGCTACTCATGGAGGTTCAGTGTGAGCTGTACTTATCGTATGGCAGTGAAACTTGGTAGATACGGTAAAGTGTTAATACAGAAACGATTTACGACGGAAAAAATTAGTTTCAATTTTGGCCATCAGCTGCAAATTTGGTGCTGTACACTGTTTTTATAATGATATGACATCCACACTATTGTTTGAGAAGCTATAACGTGAGTGAACAGAATTGCCACCAAGAAGAGAGACTGTGCATTGTTAGTGAAACTGTTTTTGTGCACCAAGAGAGTATTGCCAACTGAAAAGTTTGTGAAGAGCCCCAAAGTCATTAAATGGTTTAAAGATGATGATAACAAAATTCAAAAACCTAGGCGAGAGTGGTGTGGCACCTGGACGACGTCCCATCCCAGTGGAAGTTACTAACAAATTTACTGTTGCTATAACTGAATATGCAATAAGCACACCAGGAATTGCTAATGCTCATGTTCATGAAGTGTCACGAGAACTGTCCATCCCACAGTAAACAGTATGGAATGTTTTGCAGTCTATTTTGCACCAGTACCTGTACAAGATCCAGATCCTGTAGCATCTGAAACCTCATGACCCACAGCAACATCCTGAACTTGCTCTTTGGTTTCTGGCAGGGATCGAAGTTGGTAACATGTGACCAAGTGATATTTCATGGAGTGGGGAGGCATATTTTACACTACAGAGTGCAATGGAAACACAGGCCTGTCGCATTTAGAGGTACTGTTAAAGCCCGTGTTGTGCACAAAGAGCTGTTGTACGCGCTGTGTGTGACTGTATGAAGTCTCTCATACAATGGGTGCAATAGCTCTCACAAGCATCTTTTTCTCAGTTCATTCTTCTTTGAAGAGAATACACCCAGAGGGTCTGTCAGGTGTACCATGACTACTGCATGTTATTGAGACCTCTTTTAACAGCATGTGATTCATGTTTTGGAAGAGCGCAACTATGTGGAAACCAATGTTTTCATGTAAGACGGGACAACACCTAATGTCACAAGCCTATGGGAAGATCTGCTTAATGAAACCTTCCATCTCCTGATCTGAATCCATGTGATTTTATGGACACAGCATCTTGTTGATGTCACTGGTGCTCATACTGAACAAATTGTTTTGGCAGCTGTTAATAATAAAATCAACATTATGTGTTTCTCACTTGTTTGACCTTTTCTGGCCGTGTCCGGTTCCTAATTCATTACATATGGAACCATTTCTGTACATCTTTCTTGCATTCTCAGAGCCAAATTTGCACTCTGTGGACACACACACACACACACACACACACACACACACACACACACACACACACACACACACACACAAATAGTTGACCCAGTGCACATGCATATAGCACCTCTAACGCTATTTCCACTTTCTCTGGAATTTGTTCCTGTCAGTCACCTCCATTTTCTGCCCTATATGAAGGCCTCTACCCTGTGCCAAAATGGCACTTTCCATACGGAAGATAAAATTTATAAAAAATTTCCCACAATCAAATACTAAGTTCAACACCTTGGAAAAGTCTTTTAAGTCACATTTACAGCATCACTTCTTTTACTCTAGTGAGGAATATTTAAATGCAAGGCATGAAACATATTGTACAGATATTTAAATGTATGAAGTGAATTACTTGTAATTTTAATTACGTATTCCACCCATCTACTTTGATCCATGAAGTAAGGGTGTTGTGGTGTGTGACGTCATTACAGCACGGAGTTTGAGTTGGTTCTGTCTGTAGATGTCATCTAGTTGTGTTTGATGGCGCCCTCTCGACATTTGTTGCTGGTAAGTAATTTTTTTTTTTTTTTGGGTCTACGTTGTAATGGTTTGTGTACTGAATGTGTTTTAATTTATGTAGGGATGTTTGACTTTTTAATTTTTGAGGTGGTGGTGTTTTCGTATCAATAGTTATGATTGACCTATATAGGTCAAGGGAAATGACAGATTCCAATTTTTGTAGTTTTATATGTAGGTATTGGTGTTTTGGTATCGTCAGCTGAGGTCAAGGGAAATGTCTGATTCCAATTTCCATAGTTTTTGCTGTAGGTGTTGGTGTTTTCGTATCATCAGCTGCAGTTGACCTATGTAGGTCAAGGGAAGTGTCCGATTCCTGTAGATTTTGTAATTTTTTGTTCATCATTTTATGTGTTTTGGGTCCATGGTGTGTGTTTTTTTACTGCTATATTTAGCTTGCCCCCTCCCTAAAACCCCCAATTTCCTGCGGCTGCCCTATCAGTTTGATTGTATTTTTGGAGGGAGATGTTACTGTCTTATTTATACGTATTCTAGTGTTTGTTGCCATAGTGCCATCATAGGCGCCATATTGGAGATGCTTAGAATAACCATCTCCACCATATTGATGTCATGGGTCAAAGCAGACGGGTGGAATCTGACACTTCCGTAATACTAGAATCACTTTCATTTCTATACATCTAAAATTACTTGTCCAATATCTTACGCATAAGCTGCTTTTGAAGCTAACAGGGTACAAAACAGTAAAACAGAAAGTTCAATGTGTGGGAGTATTAATAAAAAATTAGGTCGGAAAATATTGTTTAAGTAAAATAACAATAATTCCAAACTCAAACTTCAATCAAATTTATTTGAAGGAATTATTAAACTGCAGCAGTAAAGCATGCAAATGGGCACGAAAGAGTAGTGTTGGAACCAGAGTTTCCTTTGTATGGCAAAGTGGACAGATGGTTTGAGTCACACTAGATTAAACAGGGATTCCCTGATAAGTCACCAAATACCCAGCGGATGGGAGATTTATAGGAAATCTACATTACATGCTAGCAAAAGATGAGATTTGAAAATGTGAGAAGTTAGATGATCATGTTTGGTTTGTGGGGCACTCAACTGCATGGTTATCAGCGCTTGTACAAATTCCCAACTGTTGCTCAGTCCAATCTCACCACTTTCATGAATGATGTGAGAAGTTAGAAGTGACAAGACATGGTTCAAGATTTTGAAGTGATGTGCAGTTGAGTAAGTAAGTTTTCTTTCTTTGTGTTCTGTGTGTGTGTGTGTGTGTGTGTAAATTCTTTTATTAAGTAGAAGCAGTTGTTATTCAGACATTCTTTTAATTTGTTTTTAAATACTGGTTGGCTATCAGACTTTTAATACTATTTGGTGACCAAAGATTTTTTGTGGCAGCATAATTCACCCCTTTTGGTGAACCCAGAATAATGGAGATCATTCTTTCTTCTAGTGTTGTACCTAAGCAATTTGCTATTATTTTTGAATTAGGGTGGGTTATTACCTGATTACATGCTTTTGTGCAATAAATGCCTTTCCTCTTAATGACGAATTACCCCAAAATATGACACCATATGAAAGCAGTGAATAGGCACAGTAGGCTAATTTACCGATACATCTATCACCAAAATTTGCATTAACAATAATAGCATAAGTAGCTGAACCCAAATTCTTCAACAGATCATCAATGTGTTTTCTCAAATTCAATTTCTTATGAATGTAGTCACTCTGAAATTTCGAATATTCTGCCTTAGCATCAAACTTCTCTTCAACATCTATATTTATCAACAGTGTTACGCCGTTAACTGTGCACGACTGTACATACTGTTTTTTCTCAAAATTTAGAGAGTCCATTTGCACACAACCACTTAATTTTCTCAAAGACATCATTAGAACTTCCTCAGCTAATTCTTGGTTGTTTGATGTGATTACTATACTTGTACCACCGGCAAAAAGAACTAGCTTTGCATCTTCATGAATACAGAGCAGCAAGTCAGTAATATACATTAAGAACAATAAAGGGCCCATGACTAAACCCTATGGGATACAACTACATCTACACCTACATACATACTCCGCAATCCACCATATGGTGCGTGGTGGAGGGTACCTCCTACCACAACTAGCATCTTCTCTCCCTGTTCAACTCTTGATACCTTCCCAGTTAGAGAACTATGCTGATTTTTGCAGGCTATCTGTACTGATAATTTCAACCCTCTGCATTCTTCCATTTAAATATGGCTTAAACCATTTGTGCACTGTCCCACTCATATAAAATACTTAAGCTTATCAAGAAGGATTTGATGATTCACACAGTAAAAAGCCTCCAGAGATCACAAAAGTGGTAAAACAGAGGCATTTTCCATCAAACAGGAATAGGCAGAGTGAAGTCTGTGGTTTCAAAACAAACCTTTGAGTTGATGACTGTTAAGCACAAACCAATAAAGCAAACAACATATGTTTTTGAAATTACACACTGATGTTATTGATGAAATTAAACTGCATAGCAAATAGTTTCAGCAATAAAAGTAACTGGCATCTTTGGGAACACACAATTAATTAAATATATTGTGAACATTTTAATTCACTTATGGTTTTAGGCAATTCATCTCCTCAGTAAAAGTAGTTAGAACCACGTTTGAGTTGAACCATAGGTGCTCATTAAAAGAATCATTAACAACTGCTTCACAGCATTTGTGTGCCCTATCAGCACTATAAGTCTACACACAAGTGAGGATTACAGTGACATTACTTTATGTAAAATTATCCACTGTGGAAAGTCTATATTGTATTCAACACAATCGATTTTTATCCAGGTTGCAGTGAGATACTCTCACTCAATCACTCCAATAAAACTACATATCTACTGAAAAGAAATAGTTCGCAAACTACGAAAATATGTTCCTAACGAGTTACTCTGTTCATTAAGAGCACACAAGACAATCCTATTGATTATGTTACCTGACTGATGATTATCGAATGGTACGTCATAAAACAATTCCATACCGGATCTCTAAATAATTCAGCAGCACCAATAAAACCACTTTATATTCCCTGCCTGACATCACGTTACTTTAACTTAGCGCCCTTAGCCAGTGCTTACCCAGACATCAGATACCTCAGAAATCATCAAAGTAACTGTACGTAGGAAATTTACAAGGTTGCCAAAATAATGGAAAACACCACCTTTGAATAGTTGTACTGATGCTGTAACACTACGTCCGACGGTTTACTCATGAAACAACGATGAATCTTTGTAGTAACACTGTTTAACAGTATTCCACGATTGAGATAGTACTAAATCCCGACGATAATTAAGGACTAACTCGGAAACTGCCCAAATCACATGAAACAATTTATTCACTTATCAGTGACGAGTCTTTCCAACCAGGTTTCCACTGAGCAAATGTATTAAAAATCGATTACTTCGTTGTGTAACCCACCGGTTACATATTTTTAAGCATAGAATATTAATAGCAACCAAATATAAAACCACGCGGAGAATTTCTGGAGATGTAAAAACGCTTTCCGCTGTAGTTAACAGTTCTGTATGTACGCAGGAGGAAAGAAAAACAGTTAAGTTCAGATGTTCGTTGTTGGTACTTAATTTCTGCCACCTAACTTGAGAACCTACAATACTAAACAAGCCTTTAAATGGATTGTAAAATGAGCACTTACACCTAAAATAAACTTATCTTAGGAAGTGAAATTCTACTTACAGGTTCCCCGTACAAACAAAGATGTTATACATTGGAAAACAATAAACCAATGTCTATACGATTTCATTTTCTGCCACACCCGCCGTTGACAAGCTGCTCTCTGTCATAACAATAACTCAACCAAAGATATCTACAAAACATTTCGCTTCGTACACGAAGACAATCTCTGGTTGGTGAAACAAGGAACGGGAAACTAAGAATTGTGAATTGTGATTTATTAATCTCATAACGTACATAATACAAATCATTTGATTCAGGTACAGGAGGCATGTCAAAATTCCAGTAAAAGTTCACCATAAATACAGAAGAGCTGATGTTAACGAACAGCACCCTAACAATATTAATACAATTTTGTTATATGCACATACAATAAAATCTAACACTTAATTACCTGTTGCTCAAATTACCATTTCATCCTCTAGGAATTCTTCTATTGAATAGAAGCATCACTTCCACAGAATCCAATATACCCTCGTTTTAAAATTTCTGGCTTCATATTAAATATGTTTTTGTCCCTTAACTTGTTATACATTATCATCAGCGTATACTGTGGAGTCCGTGCATATAATTTCAACTAGTGTGTGGGTATCATAAAATTATTTATAATTCTCGTGTTATATGTGTGGTTAAAATGATTCTCCTCAAATAATTTTTGTTTGCTGTGTAGGAATATTATAATTTCATGAATGTATATGAAGGGAACAGTTAGAATTTGTAGTTTCCGAAATAATGGGTGACAAGACTCTGTTTCCTGTGCAGTACACATGTACCTGACAATTTTCTTTTGCAATGTCCAGTATTCGAGATACACTACTTGAAGTTCGCCAGAAAATCACACCATATCAAATAACAGATTAAAAATAACTATGATTAGCAATTTTTCTTGTACTCAAGTCAGTGTAATTTGCTATTATTTGTATTGAAAATGCGAAACTGTAGAGTTTATTTGATAGAAAGTCAATATGCGTATTCCAGCTTAAGTCCTTGTTCACATTTAGTCCCAGGAATTTGACTGTGTCAACTTCTTTCATAAGTTGATTTTATGTTATATTTTAAGTTCCACACTTACACTCTCTTACTTCATCCTTGCGCTCGCTTATCTGGTCGCGTATGCCGTGCTCACTCTACAGCAGCTAGTGCGCAAGTACGGGATAACGCTGCGCCGACAGTGAGCTGAAATTTTCTAAGTCCGTGATAAGTTCCACACAGTGACTGACTAAGTTATCATTTGACGCAGTGTTCTGGAACAGTGCAGCTTTGTTCGTGATGCTTAGTCGTTACTATAGACGTTATATGCGTCGGCCTACTGTTTACAAAGTTACTGATATTGTGTCAAAACTACATCGTCTTAAGTTGGAGCACAAGTTATTTTGCAGGGATCGTCGTAGTTTGTAGGTTGTGTTTTGAACTTTACTGCGATTAAAAGTGGTGATGAGCAGCGTCGCAATGTTTGGATAACTGCTGTTGTACTGCATTGTTCTGATGCTAAAAAGGTTCCCAGTCTTGAGAGTTTCAACAGTCGTGATGTGATTGTGTATCGGACATTTCTGACTGGAGAGGTGTTTAACAAACATATGGATCATATATAGTATGCCTTTGGTTTTGACGACTAGGAATCGTCATAAGATAAATGTGTTGAGGGAGTTTCTGTTTGCTTTAAACGTGATTTAGACTGTAAAGAGAGCTCAAGGGCGCGCTGTTTACAAACATTACGTAACATACTGTAACATCCTCCAAGTCCAATGCTCACAGAATGTACAACACGAATTTGCCACCCACACCACCCTCAACAGAACCACATTAATACATTTGTGAACAGGTACACTATGTCATCAGGATACTGTACTGAGTACCATGGTACCCAGAGAACCCAGGGGTCCAGAGGAGCTACAAAAGAAAGCAAATCATTTCTCTGCTTTCAGCAAGATCAGTGCATTGTTTTATTAGTCTTTATCATTCAGTTACAGTAATAAAATGTTACATCACCAATAATCTTAAATCACCTTTAAACTAATAACACTCTGGTATGGTTTCCCATAATGGTATGCTACAATGAATTTTCGTAGATCAGGCTCTGAACGCGCTTTGCAGTGGAAGAGATACATAAACAGGCTAAATAGCAATCTAAACTGATGGAAGATACTGTCAAAATATCCTTGATTTATAGATCATAATACACAATAAGAAGCACAGTTTTCCTCTTAGACAAATCGATCACCAAACAAGCAATAATTGTTAACAATTAGCATAAATAACATATTTTTAATACTTTTAAATGAAGCTTTTGTGCAGATTTCTCCCCATTGGTCATTGTTTCAACAAATTATGGGCTGCTGTACGCATATCTTATTACCACCAAATAATTTTCCCTTTTGAACATAACATTTACTGTTAACCCAGTATTAACTTACAAACATTCGTATATATACAAACTCTTCCAAATTGTAGATGATAAACTACTAAATTTGCCCTTAAAATTGTGTATACTCTGTACAGAAATTCGAACATATGTATCAAACCAACAGAAATCACAATCTGTCAATCTCCATAAACAATTATGCCACTTTACACCCTACTTCCACATATGCATTTTGTAGGCCTCCTTACTCCTCTTTATTTCTTATCATTCTGCCAGTTTTTCATCCAGCTACAATCATTAACATGCACCAAAACAATTATCATCTAACACATGAAACAGTTAATAATTTTATGTGCAATCTTATGGATATTATGTTTATAGATATTGAAACGGCTCATTTATTGCCTCTTGGGTAATTGTAGCCCGTAAATTGGGCATCTGGTGTTCGCCACAGAATATCCTTTTGAATTTTATTCTTCCTTTTCTGCCCTCTTATTCGAATTTTAACCATTTCTTTCTAGAATTTATTACCATTTTGTACTTCACCCAAAAAATCTGTGCACAACACAGTATCTTTCTCCAAACGTTTCACAATAAATCAGCTCATTGTAAACTCAAATCCTATCAACATTTCTTCCATTATAGGCTTAGTTAACCCACCTGTTCCAGCTTTAATTTTTACTTCAGCGACTGGAAACATTAATAATTTCTTGTTCTTATGTCTATTTACAAAATTTTCTGAGTTGGCTAATACATTACTCCCACACTCGAGAAGTGCACATATTTTCTTGTCATGAACATCAGTATCTATGATTAGCTGTAAGTTTTTAATTTCTCCTGTCCCCAAATATTCCGCTCTTAACCAGTTGTTCTCAGCATCCCTTCCCTTCCTTCTGTATTTAATGCACATATGCACTTATGCTAAATCAGTGTCATCGTTTCCATCAAATAATTTATCAAATGTTTCCTTAGAACCCATTTCATTTTAACTCCCCTCACTACCCTAATGTTTCACATGCACACAGTTAAGGTAATAACATCTTTAACATCTTGCAGTATGACTCACAATTATTAACAGAATAATCACTCTCCTCCTTGATGTGCAATTCAGTATTAACATCAGCTCCTAAAATGAAGGGTTCCCCAGAGACCATTACTAATTTTGGGACCCACTTGCTGGGATTGCATTGTGATCAGGTGGTCAAGCATAGTGTGAGGGTGAGAGTTTCAGTTCACTCCCAGAGGCATCAGTGATACAGCACTATTTGTGATAACTTTTTTTTGCAGTGTCTACAAAGGTATAAGTATCTTCAGAACTGCAGTCAGTGGCTGGATCCGAGTGCCCATGCACCGAAGGAGTGCTGATGCCTCATCAGTGAGTTGTAACATTGCTGCTGCCAGTCAGTGACATTGTCATGTACTGTGCTTAATGAAATAGTGGAGTGAGGAAGGACCGCTTAACTAGATGTTTTGCGGTGACCTAGTACAGTTCCCACTTCAGTACTCTCAAAGGCAGCCTATTGAGCACTAAGATGGAGACTGACGACTGTGGTCCAGGATGTTGTCATGAAGACTAGGCCCTGGACAATAAGCATGAATCGAAGAAGACTGCAGTAAATGCTCATCACTTGACTAGGTGGCTGTTTGAATGCACCTCATCTGGCCAGTGTGAAAATGTAGGTCATACATGATGACCCAGTAGTGGAGGAGGTCTCTTCGCTCACCAGTCTTCTAATGCTAGATGACTCAGTTGGCAACATTAGCAGACCACGACTGTGGTGTGCATCAGATTGCCTGTCTCTTGCGGTTGAAGTCAGAAAGCAAGTAGCACGTTGGCCACGTCAATCAGCTTGTCATGGTTTCACTGAAACTTACTAAACTGACTATCATCGAGACTTGTGGTGATGATGCACTATTCCTCTAAAGCGTTTAACTCTACTCACATAGACAACAGACGTTTTATTCAGAAACTGCTCTTTAATGTTTACTGGCAGTCATTTCGATGATCTGATAAAGACGCTAATTCTTAGTCAAGAATTTTTCCGTCTTTACCTTAGGCATGTAGAGATTGATGACTAATACTCACTGACCTTCTCGATATTGCGGTAATTTAGCACGTTGTGTGAATTGTTCCTGTCGCTCCAAAGCTTTAGTATCGGTTCACTTTACTTTCTATCATACCTCCTGTACTTTTTAGCAATTTTATTAACCGATTTACAGTCTGGTCCTAATATAGGAATCGTAACATCAAAGGAGAATAGCATTTATCTACCATACACTGTATCCGAAAGTGAGAGACTTGTACCAGTATGCGCTTTAGAGGTATATGTGCAAACTATGTATTGAAAATATGTATCCTATTCTATATGTTGTTGTTAACATAATAACCCAACATTTTAGAGATTGTCCTATACATTTATTCTATTCTGCCATTAGTCTGTGGATGGACTGAGCTTGTTCGAAATTTCCAAATATGAAGTATATGTCATAAATATTTTATCATGTCTCATACAAAATTTGTGACGGGATCCATAACTAAGTTATCAAGTACCACAAATTTAAGTATCCAGTTGTTATTAAAGCCTGGGCTGCTGTAGTAGTCAAGTGATCAGGCACAGCTCCACTGCAAAGAACCTTGAAAAATGATCTACAATTATCAGTACACATTTAGTTCCAGTGGGTGGCCTATTAAAAGTTCCAAAAGTATCAGGTCCAGTGATTTGAAAGGCTTTAAACTCCTCTGGCACTCTTTGCAAAGGGATATTTTGATGAATGAGATCAGCTCCTTGTGCACAAGGCATACAGTCCTTTACATATTTCTCAACATCACATTTCCTCATTCATCACCAAAATTTCTCTGCTACACGATCTGTCTGTTGCTCAGCGCCCTCTATGACGTGACAACATATGGTCATGTTCTTCCTGCAGCACTTCCTCCGTGAAAGCCGTCAGAACCCCTATGGATGATCTGCATTTTTCCATTCTGTTGAACAAGCCCTCATGTGTCACAAACTGTGATTGTGACCTGAATGCCTGACAATCTTTGTCAGTCGCTTGTGCTCTCTGCCACTCCATTAAACTTTTGTCTACTACGTTTAGCACAACAACTTTCCTCCTTAGTGTACCCAAACTTGCCTGCTTTTTACCCAGTTTGTACGCTACTTCACAATCAAACTCACTAATTTTTTTCAAAGAAAATTCCGCGCTGGCTGTATGAATGATATTTATTAAATCTGCGACCGATTTCACACCACTTATTGGTGCATCCTCAGACAATCTGTACAAAAAAATAATATAATAAGAGCACATACAAACTATTCGATCCTCCAATTCTGAGTTGTAAATTAAACATTTAAATAGCCAGTTTTTTTGAATGAAACAAGGAAGTATTCACATACTCTATTTATAACATAGTAACGTTGAACATTGCCTTGTAGCCAATCCCCAGCATTCATGTCCAATATACCGTCATCTGGTGAAAGCGGTAGTTAAAATTTAAAAGCCTTTTTTAAAAATTATTTAAATAATGGGAGCGGCAATGACCTAGAAAATAAAAACAAAATAAAAATAAAACACGAACAGAGCGGAACATTAGTGCCGGCCGGAGTGGCCGAGCGGTTCTAGGCGCTACAGTCTGGAACCGCGCGACCGCTACGGTCGTAGGTTCGAATCCTGCCTCGGGCATGGATGTGTGTGATGTCCTTAGGTTAGTTAGGATTAAGTAGTTCTAAATTCTAGGGGACTGATGACCTCAGAAGTTAAGTCCCATACTGCTCAGAGCCATTTTTTTGAACATTAGCATGAACAAATAGCAGAATTAGGGCCATGTAAACATATCAGAACATACCGTGCAAGTTGAGAGGAGCCGTGTGGCAGTGGACACGGCTTGACTGGCTGGCCACAACCCGGAAAGAGTTCACGCAGTGGCGCAAGAATCGCCAGAGGCCGGATGACATGTACAAGGTGTGAAGAGTGGAGGGTGCTGAACATTTGATAAACAATTCCGTATATCTATTTTTTAAAAAAAAGTTTAATACCATACTAGGTGGCCAATCTAAAAATGGGCAGTTAGTTAAAACCATAAGAATAATACATGTGGTGATTCTGAATGCATAAGGCCCGGAGTAAGCATAAAAATGTATTGGACAGACCCTACTAACAAGTAAGCTATAGGGGTAAGGCTACCTGTTTAAGTAATCAAAATTTTCTAAAAGACCCTTGTGTCTCAGATCAGTCTGGGTATTAAGTGAGGAGCGAGGGGATTTCTTCAGAAGTCTGAAGATTTCAGCCTCTTTGGAAACATTAAGGGTGTTGCCCTTACTTTCCAAATGTAACACCAGCATGTTATTCTGGATACCGGTGATATGGTGACCCGTTTCCCGTAAATGCGCACCTACCGCCGATTTTGAGCCTGGGTCGCTGCTGTGCTCCTTAAAGCGGGTCTCCAAACGTCTTCCTGTCTGGCCTATGTACTCCGCATCACAATCATCACAGGCGATACTATATACCCTTGATGACTCGAAACTATTCCGTGTTGCAGCCTCTTTGTGCCTGAACTTTGGTCCATTTTATTTAGGAATATAAATGGCCAGATTTATTCACTTAGAACTTAAGCATTTGCCAATTCTGCTTGAAATGTTACCATAGAAAGGTATCCTGTGGAATTTACGCCCAATAGCTAATCTGCTATTTGCCGGCTGTAGGGAAGTGAAATTTCCAGGTGTGAGTGGGGTGTGAGCAGTGTTATGTTTTATGTTTATCTTCCGTAATAACCCCTGTTAATATTTCCAACAAAATCCACGTTGTATCTATTGGAAAAGTTGATGAGCTGTATTACTTTAAATTCCCGATCCCTGGATTCTTGAGATAATGGGACCATATGCATCCTGTGTAGTAAAGCCTTTTTGAATTGCAAAGGGTGATTAGATGATCTATGTATCACGATGTCAGAAGTTGTGGGCTTTCTGAAAATATCAAAATTAACCGAGTTCCCATTGATTTTGACCAATAGACCTAAGAAGGGAAGGGTGCCATTAATGCTCTGTTCTATAGTAAATTGGATCCTCTCGTGTATTTTGTTTAGTTCACCTAGGAAAGCGTTTCAATCCTAGAAAGAACCGTTATATAGCAAAATTATGTCAGCCACATATCTAGCCCAAAAAATTATCCTTTCAGAGTACCTGGTTAAGTCAACCATCATATTATGCTCAAAAAAGTCATAAAAACGTTGGCAAGGCAATAAGACAGTGAAGATCCATTGCCAAGCCCTGTTTTTGGATGTATGTGCTATCCCCAAATTTAAAATTGTTATAACCTAATACCAATTTGAGAAGCTGCAATACCTCTTCTACGTCTTCTAATGGTCTGCCACTATTTTTCTTTAAATTTTCACTAATTGTTTCGTGGAGCTGATCGATTGGGATGCTTTCATGCATATTTTTTACATCAAATGAAACCAGGGAAGTACCCTTTGGGATTGTCAAGGCTAAAAGTTTGCTAATCAATTCCTCTCTATTTGAGTTATTGAAATTTACCAGATGCTTGAAATTCCTATTCAAATATTCAGCCGAATGTTTCTCAAGTTGAACACCTGGGCTATTCCTGGAGTTAATGATGGGTCAGATAGGCAAACCTTCCCTATGGAGTTTTATTACACCATGAAGTCTAGGAGCCGATGGGGTCAACGGAATAAATGACTTCTTATTAAAAAGTCTGAGAAAGATACTTGTGTTCCTAGTTAGCTTTTTAATATTCACTATGTATTTAGCAGTTAGGTCATACTTACTTTTCTCGATGTGGTTGGTGTCAATAAAATGCTCGACCTTTTCATCTTACTGTTCCTCCGAATTAACTACGACCGATTTAGACTTATTCGCTTGCACTATAATCGCACCATTATCCTGTAGCTTTTCACTGATCCTACGTACTTTAATATTCTCCTCCGAGCCTATAAGTGAACTATGACTAGGATTACCTAAGCTACTATTTTGGTTACCTCTGTAGCCACTTCATTACGCTGAGCCGTCGTCATCAGTTTTCCATCCAAAGCAGAAACTGTATGGGAGACCAACCGATCCAGTTGCTGCTGCGATATTTTGTGTGATGTATTATAGGATAAACCCTTATCCAATAAGCGTTTCTCTTTCCCATCGAAGACAATGTCGGTTAATTTACACGTCTTTGGAAAAAATTTAGAATCGCACTCAGTAACTGGAGGAACCGCTTGCTTCAAATTTTGAAGCTTCTGCAATTTTTTATCCTGATTTAAAGTGAGACTTTGTTTAAACGAATCCAGGTACGCATTGATATAATCTGAAACCCATTGGAATTGTTGTCCCTTTAACATGCCAGCTAAACATAGATGAGCCATATATAGCTCCTTATTTACGGAGGCTTTTTTAGTATACAAGGAACGAATCTCATTGCCCAAGCAAATTAACATAATATTTCTTAAGTACACTACTGGCCATTAAAATTGCTACACCAAGAAGAAATGCAGATGATAAACGGGTATTCATTGGACAAATATATTATACTAGATCTGACATGTGATTACATTTTCACGCAATTTGGGTGCATAGATCCTGAGAAATCAGTACCCAGAACAACCACCTCTGGCCATAATAACGGCCTTGATACTTCTGGGCATGGAGTAAAACAGAGCTTGGATGGCGTGTACAGGTACAGCTGCCCATGCAGCTTCAACACGATACCACAGTTCATCAAGAGTAGTGACTGGCGAATTGTGACAAGCCAGTTGCTCGGCCACCACTGACCAGACGTTTTCAATTGGTGAGAGATCTGGAGAATGCGCTGGCCAGGGCAGCAGTCGAACATTTTTTGTATCCAGAAAGGCCCGTACAGGACCTGCAACATGCGGTCGTGCATTATCCTGCTGAAATGTAGGGTTTTGCAGGGATCAAATGAAGGGTAGAGGTAGAGCCACGGGTCATAACACATCTGAAATGTAACGTTCATTGTTCAAAGTGCCGTCAATGCGAACAAGAGGTGACTGAGACGTGTAACTAATGGCACCCCATACCATCACGCCGGGTGATACGCCAGTATGGCGATGACGAATACACGCTTCCAATGTGCGTTCACCGCGATGCCGCCAAACACGGATGCACATGCTGTAAACAGAACCTGGAATCATGACGTTTTGCCATTCGTGCACCCAGGTTCGTCGTTGAGTACACCATCGCAGGCGCTCCTGTCTGTGATGCAGCGTCAAGGGTAACCGCAGCCATGGTCTCTGAGCTGATAGTCCATGCTGCTGCAAACGTCGTCGAACTGTTCGTGCAGATGGATGTTGTCTTGCAAACGTCCTCATCTGGTGACTCAGGGATCGAGACGTGGCTACACGAACCGTTACACCCATGCGGATAAGATGCCTGTCATCATGACTACAAGTGATACGAGGCCGTTGGGATCCAGCACGGCGTTCCGTCTTACCCTCCTGAACCCACCGATTCCACATTCTGCTAACAGTCATTGGATCTCGACCAACGCGAGCAGCAATGTCGCGATACGATAAACCGCAATCGCTATAGGCTACAATCCGACCTTTATCAAAGTCGGAAACGTGATGGTACACATTTATCCTCCTTACACGGGGCACCACAACAACGTTTCACGAGGCAACACCGGTCAACTGATGTTTGTGTATGAGAAATCGGTTGGAAACTTTCCTCATGTCAGCACGTTGTAGGTGTCGCCACCGGCGCCAACCTTGTGTGAATTCTCTGAAAAGCTAATCATTTGCATATCACAGCGTCTTCTTCCTGTCGGTGAAATTTCTCGTCTGTAGCACGTCATCTTCGTGGTGTAGCAATTTTAACGGCCAGTAGTATATTTTCCAGTGCCATGAGCATTTTTTCGAAACAAACACCAGACATAATTTGGAATAACCTTTGCTGTTAAACACTGTCTGTTAAATTGGATATTGGCACATATGCTAACCATACACTTCCTTAAATTAAAAAATCTAAAAAATGCCCGCTTAGCTGTGCTAGGCAGTCTGTAGCATGCTGTTTTGTAGGGCGGGCAACCACAGCCAAACTTCGCCATTTTTTCAAAAAAGAAATCCGCACTGGCTGTGTGAATGATTTTTATTAAATCTGCTACCTGTTTCACATCACTAATCGGTGCATCCTCAAGCAATCTGTACAAAAAATAATATAATAAGAGCTCATAAAACTATTCGCTCCTCCAATTCTGAGTTGCAAATTAAACTATTCTTATGGTTTTAACTAATTCCCCGTTTTTTAGATTGGCCACCTAGTATGGTTTTAGACTTGTTAAAAAAATAGATATAAGGAACTGCTTATCAAATGTTCAGCACCCCCCACTCTTCACACCTTGTACACGTCATATGGCCTCTGGCGATTCTCACGCCACTGCATGAGCGCTTTCTGGCTTGCCGCCAGTCAGTCAGGCCGTGTCCACTGCCGTGCGGCTCCTCTCAACTCGCACGGTATGTTCTGATATGTTTACATGGCCCTAATTCCGCTATTTGTTCATGCTAATGTTCCGCTCTTCGTCGATCTTGTTTTATTTTTATTTTCTAGGTCATTGCCGCTCTCTTCATCTAAATAATTTTTAAAAAAGACTTTTAAATTTTAACTACTGCTTTCACCAGATGACGGTATATTGGGCGTGAATGGTGGGGAGTGGCTACAGGGCAATATTCATCATTACTATGTTATAAATAGCATATGTGAGTGCTTTCTTGTTTTATTAAAAAAAACTGGCCATTTAAAAGTTTAATTTACAACTCAAAACTGGAGGATCAAATAGTCTGTATGAGCTCTTATTATATTACTTTTTGTACAGATTGCCTGAGGATGCACCGATAAGTGGTGCAAAACCAGTCGCAGATTTAATAAAAATCATTCATACAGCCAGTGCGGAATTTTCTTTGAAAAAGTGTCGAAGTTTGGCTGTGGTTGCCCGCCCTACAAAACAACATGTTACAAACTCACTAAGTCTTAACCTACTCAGTGGGTCTTTCAGATCCAACAAGCATTTTAACGAAGTGTGATCCATGACGGCCTTAAGATTCCATCCATTTCAACAACAACAAAAGTATGTTATTCCATATATGGCTGCCAACATCTCCTTTCCTGTACTGGAGTGGTTATTCTCCAATTTGTTCAATTGCTTTGATGCATTTGCTACCCGATGTTTTAACCTTTTTATGTTCTTGTACAATATACAACCAACCACCATTTGGTCGAGTCACAGGAGAGGATAAATCCCTTCCTGAAATCTGAAAGACTAGTACTGGATCAGAAACAAAAGTTGCCTTCAACATCTCAACCGCTGCTTGACATTCTGCTGACCACTGGAATTTCGCACCCTTCCTTAACAACCGATTGAAGGGTTCGGTGATCTGTGCAAATTTCTTTAAGAATTACCAATAATAAAGCCATAAACCCAGGAATGACTGTAGTTGCTTTGTTGTTTGCAGCACTGTGGAGTTCTGGATTGCCACTGTTAGATGAGGATTGGTTTGAACAAGTCGCACGCCCCAGGTTATTTATCTGCATCTGCGCAAAATGACATTTGTTTTCGCTAAACACCTGATATTCAGACCGTAGCTTGCTGAATACATTTTCTAAGCATTTCACATGCTCTGGCATGTGATGATGTCGTTCAAATATACCATGCAAGTTTTCGGATTTAACCCATTTAGAAATCCATCTACTAACATTTGGAATGTGGCTGTGCGTTTTTCAGCCCAAACAGCATCTTTTTATACTGGTAATATACCCACAGATCTGTGAATTCCATCTTTGGTCTATCCTCTGGGATTACCTCCAGGGGGTGATACCTGCTTCTCAGATACATTGTAGTAAAGTACTGGCACTGTCCTAAGTTATCTAATGTTTGCATAATATTGTTGTTCTTGTTGTTGTCTTCAGTCCTGAGACTGGTTTGGTTCAGCTCTCCATGCTACTCTATCCTGTGCAAGCTTCTTCATCTCCCAGGACCTAATGCAACCTACATCTTTCTGAATCTGCTTGGTGTATTCATCTCTTGGTCTCCCTCTACGATTTTTACAGTCCACGCTGCCCTCCAATGCTAAATTTGTGATCCCTTGATGCCTCAGAACATGTCCTACCAACCGGTCCCTTCTTCTTATCAAGTTGTGCGACAAACTCCTCTTTTCCCCAATTCTGTTCAATACCTCCTCATTAGTTATGTGATCTACCCATCTAATCTTCAGCATTCTTCTGTAGCACCACATTTCAAAAGCTTCTATTCTCTTCTCGTCTAAACTATTTATCGTCCATGTTTCACTTCCATACATGGCTACACTCCATACAAATACTTTCAGAAATGACTTCCTGACACTTAAATCTATACTCGATGTTAACAAATTTCTCTTCTTCAGAAACGCTTTCCTTGCCATTGCCAGTCCACATTTTATATCCTCTCTACTTCGACCATCATCAGTTATTTTTCTCCCCAAATAGCAAAACTCCTTTACCACTTTAAGTGTCTCATTTCCTAATCTAATTCCCTCAGCATCACCTGACTTAATGTGACTACATTCCATTATCTTTGTTTTACTTTTGTTGATGTTCATCTTATATCCTCCTTTCAAGACACTGTCCATTCCATTCAACTGCTCTTCCAAGTCTCTCACAGAATTACAATGTCATCGGCGAACCTAAACGTTTTTATTTCTTCTCCATGGATTTTAATACCTACTCCGAATTTTTCTTTTGTTTCCTTTACTGCTTGCTCAATATACAGATTGAATAACATCAGGGACAGGCTACAACCCTGTCTCACTCCCTTCCCAACCACTGCTTCCCTTTCATGCCCCTCGACTCTTATAACTGCCATATGGTTTCTGTACAAATTGTAAACAGCCTTTCGCTCCCTGTATTTTACCCCTGCCATCTTTAGAATTTGAAAGAGAGTATTCCAGTTATCATTGTCGAAAGCTTTCTCTAAGTCTACAAATGCTAGAAACGTAGGTTTGCCTTTCCTTAATCTAGCTTCTAAGATAAGTCGTAGGGCCAGAATTGCCTCACGTGTTCCAACATTTCTGCGGAATCCAAACTGATCTTCCCCGAGGTCAGCTTCTACCATTTTTTCCATTCGTCTGTAAAGAATTTGCGTTAGTATTTTGCAGCTGTGACTTATTAAACTGATAGTTCGGTAATTTTCACATCTGTCAACAGCTGCTTTCTTTGGGATTGGAATTATTATATTCTTCTTGAAGTCTGAGGGTATTTAGCCTGTCTCATACAGCCGGCCGCGGTGGTCTCGCGGTTCTAGGCGGTCAGTCCGGAACCGCGCGACCGCTACGGTCGCAGGTTCGAATTCTGCCTCGGGTATGGATGTGTGTGATGTCCTTAGGTTAGTTAGGTTTAAGTACTTCTAAGTTCTAGGTGACTGATGACCACAGATGTTAAGTCCCATAGTGCTCAGAGTCATTTGAACCATTTTTTTTGTGTCATGCATCTTGCTCACCAGATGGTAGAGTTTTGTCAGGACTGGCTCTCCCACGGCCGTCAGTTGTTCTAATGGAATCTTGTCTACTCCGGGGGCCTTGTTTCGACTCAGGTCTTTCAGTGCTCTGTCAAACTCTTCATGCAGTATCGTATCTCCCATTTCCTCTTCATCTACATCCTCTTCCATTTCCATTATATTGTCCTCAAGCACATCGCCCTTGAATAGACCCTCTATATACTCCTTCCACCTTTCTGCTTTCCCTTCTTTGCTTAGAACCGGGTTTCCATCTGAGCTCTTGATATTCATACAAGTGGTTCTCTTTTCTCCAAAGGTCTCTTTAATTTTCCTGTAGGCAGTATCTATCTTACCCCTAGTGAGATAAGCCTGTACATCCTTACATTTGTCCTCTATGCATCCCTGCTTAGCCATTTTGCACTTCCTGTCGATCTCATTTTTGAGACGTTTGTATTCCTTTTTGCCTGCTTCATTTACTGCATTTTTATGTTTTCTCCTTTCATAAATTAAATTCAATATTTCTTCTGTTACCCAAGGATTTCTACTAGCCCTTGTCTTTTTACCTACTTGATCCTCTGCTGCCTTCACTACTTCATCCCTCAGAGCAACCCATTCTTCTTCTACTGTATTTCTTTCCCCCATTCCTGTCAATTGTTCCCTTATGCTCTCCCTGGAACTGTACAACCTCTGGTTCTTTCAGTTTATCCAGGTCCCATCTCCTTAAATTCCCACCTTTTTGCAGTTTCTTCAGTTTTAATCTACAGTTCATAACCAATAGATTGTGGTCAGAGTCCACATCTGCCCCTGGAAATGTCTTACAATTTAAAACCTGGTTCCTAAATCTCTGTCTTACCATTATATAATCTATCTGATATCTTCTAGTATCTCCAGGATTCTTCCATGTATACAATCTTCTTTTATGATTCTTGAACCAAGTGTTAGCTGTGATTAAGTTATGCTCTGTGCAAAATTCTACCAAACGGTTTCCTCTTTCATTTCTCTCCCCCAATCCATATTTATCCTCTATGTTTCCCTCTCTCCCTTTTCCTACTCTCGAATTCCAGTCACCCATGACTATTAAATAATATTAGGGATCAGATATATACCTGTCGCAGTCTTTGCATTCAGGTGGCAGTCATAACAACAGGATCTGTACTTCCCAGAGGGTTGCCAGATTTTGTGCAATAAGTAAAGGACTGATGACTTGCTATTTAATTATAACAATATTTTCATAACAAAAATACACATATATACTGTATCACACAAAAACTGTGTAGTTTCTCCATATATTGATTAGGATGCACAAAATATTAATAATACAGACATACATATCTAAAGAACACAAAAATTACATATTTATCATTTACAGGGGCTAGTTACTCAGATTTGGGTTGATTATAACTGTATTTCACTGAACATATGTCACTGTTTACTAAAGAATATGCTTCTTCGAAAATTTAAAAAATTTTGACTAGGGTATACTTTCATAGTTTACTGTTACCTGGAGTTCTGCCTTGACTAAATCTTTTGAGCAGTTGTTCTTCATGAACGAAAAGATTCACTCCAAGAAGGCGTTGGAGCCAAGGATACTGCACCCAAGTCCTACCACTTTGGAAATATTTGGTACACCTTGCTCAGGTACTGAAGAAAAGAAGTTAAGTCAGTTCACACCGTAATCACCATCTTTGCTTACACTGCTGCTAAGGTAATCTTGATGCCTGCTGAACCCCTCACATAAGTCATCTATGATGAAAAAGTTCCTTTTTAAAATATTTGAATACAATCCCTTCCTAAAGAGAAAAAGCTGCAAGGGATGCATAGAGGATGTCATCTGTCATATTGTACTTTTCTTTTGTAGGTACTGAGGCATACTGCTATAAAAGCTGTTAAAGTCTTCAGTTACCTCCTTCTATAATGGCACAGACAATCGATTTAAGAGTTGCTTTACTTTGCTACCAACAACATTGTCTTTCCTTCTCTGCTGGATTTTAGAACTGAGATGTATCATTTGTTTATAAGCTTCGAGTATTCTTAATTCAGATCTTTCTAGTGTCTTAGCTACTATTTGGAGCCATTGACCAATATTACTTAAGAAATTAAAGTAGATTTCAGATTACCTCCTTCATCTATCTCATCTTTCATGAAAATGTTAAGCAGTTATTGTGGACAGTCAGGAATACTATTGACATAACTTTTAATTGCTTCCCAGGTCTGAAGCTGTCTAGATATGGCTGGTGTTAATGAGAGTCGCTTAGTTGGAACATGACTCAAAATTTCACTCAACTCCAAATCCATAATGATTTTAATTCTTCTCTTCTTTTGTCTGAGTAAGAGAAGTGATGGTATATCATTAAGGCTACATTTTCTACATGCAAACTTAATTGGATTATGTATGATATGATTAGAAAAATCAGCTTTCAGTAAGTTAGGTTTTCAATTTCTCAGCAACTGATATATAGAATGTCTTTTCCAAAGTTTGTACTAACATTGTCTGCATAGTAAGAAGACACATGATTTGCATCCAAATCGTGTTTTTCTCTCTTTAAAGGGTCGAAGTACTGGACGCAAACTGGAAACGTTTTTAGATCGCTTTTGTTGGATGCATTGGTTGCCAACCTAAAAAAATGTTTATCTTTCCTGGACACCTTAAAGCAAACACAAAACCCTTAACACTTTTAAGAGCAAGAACGTTCTTCACAATCACTTCTGATTTAGTTCATCTACATGTAAGTTTGGAAGCAACTGCAAAAACAATAAAAGTATGGGACAAGTTTGTTTCCACAGTCCAGACTTGAATAACTTTCTGCATGATCCACTAAACCAGGTTCATGTGGGATGCTTTTATCATACTCTTATTTAGAGTTTAAGTTAACAAAATAGCTCGATAGTTTATTTGAACTTCTAGAATTACACTTTCCGTTGATCTTATATCCTTTGTCACTGTGTATGTTGCCTCAGGTCAGTTTTTCCGTTGTGCGAAATACTAAAGTAATATTTTAATTCCTGCACAAAGTACAAAATGCATGACTCTTGTATGGTCCTTGCTTACTTGAGGTATATCTGGCGATGTTTGCCTTGCGATTTAAACTTTTTTTGTGGATTAGTCTTTGATGGATCTTCTTCACCTTCAAACATTTTTAACTTGAGACTAATTTTCTAGCTAAGAATAACGAATTAAGAACACACATCAAACCACACTTGAGTTAGACTGAAGATTCTAGAGAAAGCAATGTAAATTAGCAACATTGGTTGTTGCTACAATGTGGAAGCTCAGGCATCGCAAACATACACGAAATTCAATATAATCAAAGAACTTATAAGAAAGTCATTTTTCAAGAAGATGAGTTTATGATTACATTTTTGCCATAAAATGTAATTCATAATAAACTTAAATAGATAAACATATAATTATTCATTATGGGTAAAACATAAACAGGGGAAGAAAATTTGGGCGAAAAACGAAAGAATCAGTTAATAATTGAATGTCTGGCAGCACTCAGTCTTCGTGAGACCATCTGTTGACTTCTTTGGCACGATGTCAAGATGTGCATCCCTCGGGTTGTCAATGTACTTTGTTATACCTTCTGCTAACAGCTGATCTATGAGATGCTCCGATACAGGTTGAAGATGCTTCCCTACACAGTACGGCTTACTGGAAGCTGGCACATTACTCCTTGTTGTTATATGGTGCAGGGTAACTGGTGTTGCTGGTAAAGGAACCTTCATGTAAAATAAATCCATATGCCATAGTAGCCAAACTAACATTGTCTGCTGAATGCTGCCTCACAAGTGATGCTGCATGATGGTTTGCTTGAAACTCTTGCCATCATATAACCTATCAATATCTTCCTCATATAATTTCTCTAATGTGGTAATCATTAGCCCCTTCAACAGACGAATTATGTCTATGCTGAAGTTATCTAGGCTTACAGGAACCATAAATTCACCATTGATATTGCATGCTCTACGCTTCTCTACATGAAGCAATGCATTCTATCTAATTCTCCATTTTCCTTTAGTGGCTATGGCACATTAATGCTATCTGTGACAAATTAGTATCAATATAAACTCACGCTAACTTCCCCATACCTGCAAGTATTTTACCATGTGAACTAATCTTTAGTGTATGTTTTCACGATTTAGATGGCAACACCTTCACAAAGGGTGCACCTTGTGACATTGCCTTGCTTGCAGCTGTCTCCCTCATTGAAAACAAAGTCCCACTGAGTTCTACTGTATACTGTGAAAGGTCGATTTTGGAATGCTATTTGTCGAGAAAATCAAACATAAAACTTGATGGGTACCCTTAATCTTCGTATGGCAACATCACAGGCATCACCGTCTGCAGGGAACAGGGGGGATGTGCCTCATCATTCCCTCCCCCCAAATATTTTTGAAAAGATATTTAAGGTCTCTGAGCCTTAGCTGACAAAAAAATTACGCTGTTGGAAAGAATACATCCAAGCTAAACTGCTTACACATCATAAAAGCTCTTGTGCAGTAAGAGTTAATGGTGTTGTGTTTTAAAATGTATATTTAATGGCTGTAAAAAAAAATAAATGAAATCGTGTTTGCAATGAGGCTATTAATTTACATTTCCAGTTAAAACCAAGCAGATTCAGATTGAAAAATTATTCAGTTTGAAATAGTTTCCACAGTTGTTTAGGACATAGCTCATACTAGTCATACACACACTGTTCGTAAACTTAAATGTTAATATTATATAACTTCCATGTACTCAGTAATTACAGAATACGTTTTAATCCAGGATTAAATTGAAACGATTTAGGAGTTTTAAGTGCCATTGAAATATATGGTCTGAAGCATCCAGAATGCTCCAAAATGTGGCTTTAGGTCCTAGTTTTTTTCAACTTTTTTCAAGGGGCCTCCTGTTTAAACCCATTTGTGATCAGTATTCTGTCAATGGAGTCCTAATCCCCCTCCCTGCTCCCACCAATAATTTAGTGCTGGTGACGACTGTGGATAACTCTTCCATATCACTCCTAGAAATGCATAGTTCCGATACCGAAACTGAACAATAACGTACCCAACGACTCTACATTGTTATCACCCACTCCACGCAATTTATGTTATCACCCACTCCACGCAATTTATAACGTGGGGGGCCACAGTCTCCTCCTGACTGTGAGGTCCAGACTGACGACTGTCACAAGAGCATCTGCGTCCACCAAAAATTTATGCTCCTTGCCTTTTACACAGCCTGACAAGCACAATTCCATCTGTGCTTCTATTTGTGCAAAGTTATGTCCTATTGGGACTGACAGTATAAGTACTTCTGTTTGCATTTAACGGCTGCTTCTGTTGTTGTGGCTTTCCCTTCCTATGCTTCCCAAAATCCCATACTCGCTGACCAATTTGTTCAGGTTGCTGACACTGCTTCCATATATGACTTCTCCGTCTGCATCTACTTCCACAGAAGAAAAACGTTGGTTCATACCCGTTTTATTCACGATGTCGACCTCAGTTCCCTAGGATTTTGTATCCTTACCTTGTGTGACATCTCTGTGGCGATATCGCGTAGAAAAACGTCGGCTTTTTCCAAAAAAAAAAAAAACATTTTGCTGTTCTGCTTTTGATAACATTGTCGTAACCTATCAGCTGACTGCTGGAATGTCCCTGCCTTACCGAGAATTTGGTTGTACAATACTTAAGTCTTTGCTTGGCCTCCCAATGGTAAATTAGCCACATGGAGAGTAGTCTCATTCGACTAACCATATACTGCGGCTTTAGCCGTAACATCGTCAATGAATGCAGGTACGTCCTCTGCTGACTTGCCAGAAAAAGGTAATTTGGAAATTTGTGGTACGTTCTTATGGGACAAAACTGCTGGGGTCATCGGTCCCTAAGGTTACACACTACTTAATCTAACTTACAATACGGACAACACACACACCCATACCTGAGGAAGGACTCGAACCTCCGACGGGGGAAGCCGCGCGAACTGTGACAAGACGCCTAGACTGCACGGCTACCCCGCACGGCCTCCAGAAAAAGGTGCTATGGACGTTGCTGCCAGAGGATCAAAATATGAAAGGGAGGATACACACACTGCTCTTTTGCTTCCTCAGGCCCTAATTGTAACTGCTGAACCACAGGTTTTAAAACTTGTACTTGCCTACGTAACTCCTCCTTTTCCTGCTGTTACTGGGAAGTTAACACAGAGAATACTTGTACTTGCCCCATCAAAGTGGCAAAAGTCTCACTCGCAGTAGCAGAACGTGTGTCCGGCATTTGGCGTACTTTATTACTGCGGTTTACAACAACAACAACAACAAAAAAATAGACAACTGTGCCTCCAACACGTAAATAATTATTACACACAAATCTTTTCGGTATATCATCATTCAACGAGAGTCAGAACAGTCTTGTACGACATGCCCATATCGCCGACAGGTACTATGCATGAATGGCACAGCCTTGGTACATGGCAACTCATGCTCTGTCAGGTTACAAAACTTTGCATTGTAGTGCTATTTGAGGCGTCTTGTCACGGTCTGTGCGGCTGCCCCCGTCGGAGGTTCGAGTCCACCCCCAGGCATGTGTGTGTGTGTTGTCCATAGCGTAAGTTAGTTTAAGTTAGATTAAGTAGTGTTTAAGCTTAGGGACCGATGACCTAAACAGTTTGGTCCCATAAGATCTTACCACCGATTTACAGTTTTTTTTTGTAGTGGTATTAATTAAGTTTCCCTAACATTCCCTCTAAACAGTGATAAAACACAGGCTATTGTGGTTCAAAAATTGACACCGTAAGGACGAAACTGATGTTTGACAATTGACATGGCTCAAAAGAAAAACACAAATACATGCAAAAGACCTTCAGCAAAGAAAAAGTTCGCTGACCACAGCAAATTGTGCTGGCACTGCTAGACAGCACTTTAAACGCAGCTTTACTGCCACTAAAGCCTTGAGGTGACAACCAAATCTGACACCAATGTTGCTGTGTAAGGATATCAAAAGACCACTTCCTGACACCAATGTTATGACGTGCACGCTGGGGTCTGTTATGATCAGGATGTCGAGTGTAGGTCCAGTGTGTAACTGGAGGCGGCACTGATACAACAGAATCCGCAATAAAATTTATTTATATGCAGAGTTGTCAAAGGTGTAAGTGTCTTCAGAGCTGTAGTCAGCAGCTGGGCAAAAACGCACAGCTGGCCGCTGTGGCCGAGCTGTTCTAGGCGTTTTACTCCGGAACCGTTCTGCTGCTGCGGTCGCAGGTTAGAATCCTGCCTCAGGCATGGATGTGTGTGATGTTCTTAGGTTAGTTAGGTTTATGTAGTTCTAAGTCTAGGGGACTGATGACCTCAGATGTTAAGTCCCATAGTGCTTAGAGCCATTTGAACCATTTTTTGAAAACTCACATACCATGAAGGAGTGCTGATGCCTCATCAGCGAGTCGTGACATTGCTGCCTCAGGTCAGTGCCATGGCCGGTTGCTGTGCTGCCAATGGTGGCAAGATGAGGAAGGCGCTACGCACCCAAAACGTCTGGGGTGACCTAGTACACCTCCCACTTTAGGGCCCTCGACGGCGGCCCCTCATGAACTTAGGTGGAGATTGCTGGCTATGGTCCAGCATGGCAGTTGTCGTGAAGACTAGCTCCTGGTCAACAACCATAGACAGAACAAGACTGCAGCAGATGCTCATGAGTCGGCCAAGAGGCTGCACAGATGTGCTTCGTCTTGCTGGTGCGATGACGGCAGCTTGCAGGTCATCCACGATGACCCAGCAGTGGAGGAGACTGGCCCCTCACCAGTATTCTCATCTGAGATGATTCAGTAGGCAGCAGCAGCAGACCATGGCTGTGGTGTGCATCAGGTTAGTTGCCTCTCAGTGTTAAACTCAGCAAGTAATTAGCAGGCTGGCCATCATCGATCAGCTTGCGGTTTCACTGAAACTAAGTAGACTGTCATTCTCTCTGGTTGTAGTGGCATGGAAAGAGTAGCAGCACAACAGAATGTGCTCTTGAGCTCCAAATGTCTATCTATTTAAAGTAAAGAGTTTGCGCCTATGATGTGGTGGCTCTAAGTGTATGAGCGCATTTGTCCTAATTTATGGAAGCCATCAGTTGTCCTTGCCTCGCCGAGGTAATTCGGTAATAATTCTGGGTCATCAATCTCGTTTCTTTTCTGTCTACGTTTGATTTTGTAGGTGCGCATGGGCGGTGAGCTCAGTGTTACTTTATAATGCCTTGTTAAGTAGCACAGCAACACTTGCGTTTCTGTCGACCTTGTTCTGTGGTCTGTTTCATTGGCGGTATGTCTTGTGGACTTACTGACTGACACGTCAGCCCAACGCTAGCCTACTCTGTTCTGAGCTCGACTGGAAGAACTCTAACAAAATTTTAAGCCAACACAATGAAATTATTCTGCTGCTCAACAGTATAAGCTCACGCTCTGGCTCTCACATGTTCACTGAAATTGTACCTTCGTTGAAGATCATTGTGTTACCTCCTCCTACGCAAATGGACGCATTGATCCATTCCTCACAATTCTCGATTTCGGTAGTGGAATGCCGTTACAATCATCTGCACCACTTAAAACTTCATCTTCATCTTCCTTTAATAATATCATATGTTACTTATATGTGCTGGTACGACACAAAATTCCCGTCTAACACCTAATACAGTATCCGAAAATTCATTACAAACTTTTTCCACTGAATTACCACTCACATTACCACTCATGACATTACCACTCACTTTTCCCCAAGATCGGATCTACCTCTGTCTCTGGTTTACCTTTTTTCCTATGACTTTTCCTTCCTACTTTAGATTTATTCTCTTCCCTCTAACAACGAATATCTTCCTGCAGGAAAAAGGCTGACGTCCCAACTAACGTACTGTCCATTCTACATCCACTCATAATTCATATTTCCATCCAGAGCCATCGGTTCACTTAGATCAGCAGAGATAGATGTACAAATTCGTTCCTTCGAAATATCTATAACAGTGGCAGCAACCTCCTCATACGCAACTTCTTCATATAAAACATCATTTTCGGCTACCTTTATCAATAAACCATTCACTTCAGCCGATACTTTTCAAAATTTATCTCCAGCTGATGAGACCAGTGTTATACCACCTTCACAGATTTCTTGGCCTAAGGTACTTCCATCTAGCTTACTAACTAAACAGACCACATTGGAATTCTGCATACTTTCCATCTCCACCAAGTTCAGATTCGCCTCTGTCTCTCTTCCAGATGCAAAATTTTCTATCAGATTTACGCTTATTTTAATTCTCTCTTTCTTTGAATAAAACGACTTGTCTACCACCACAGCATCATCCTATACTATATCATTAGCTTTCAGCACTCTGTCTCTTCTTTTATGTTGTTTCTAACAGCTTCAAACTTTATCCACACTTTTAATCATCCTGCTCTCCCTTACTTGAGCCCTGTGTACCGATTCTTCATATACTCACAAGTTAGTTACCGGTAACGTAAATCTCCAATTCCTACCACAATTTCGAAATTCACCATGGTGATTGTTATTCCACTGATAAAAGTTATTGTAATTATTTCTATGGAAATTAATGTTCTGCCTGTGTTCATGATTACTGGTAACTTAAATCTGCAATTCCTATCACAATTTCGAAATTCACTACAATGGTTTTTATTCTGCTAATAAAATTTATCGTAATTATTTCTGTGGAAATCAATGTTCTGCCTTTGTTCATGGTAATTGTAATGATTCTCTTTGAGATTCCTATTTCTTTGTCGATTATTAAATTTTGCGGCATGAATTCCAGAGCCTTTTCCAACATCTCAGTGTACTCTAGAAATTCTTCTGTTGAATGGGTTGCACTGTGTACCAAATCCCGCTGTAGAAATTCGTGTAACCGTGTTTTGAGAGCCGTAATTTCTGTTAATATGCTTAATGGCCAGTTTATTTATGTTAATTTGTCCAGTACCCACTTTCAAATACTGCCACTCCTCTAAGTCGGTCCCCCTAAGAATTCATTCTCATGTCAGCGTTTACTTTGCTTCACACCAGAATTTGTTCAAAAAACAATTTTCAAACACCCTGCAACTGACGAATGAATCACTAATAAAATTCGCCCAGGACTGTGCTTCACCTTCCAGATACATATTTAATTTTAGTTTCATGAGACATTCCTGGCATCACACTATCCCTACAAGCTTCGAGAACATTTATGGGGTAATATTGTACATCATTTACAAAGCATCTAGGTTCACACTATGGTACGTTAATTAGCGTAGTGCCCTGCCCTGTTGTTAAAGCATTTATCTTTTCGTGCACTCTTTTAATTTACTGCTTGTGCTGTACTACTTCATCCCAAACTCCTAGTTGAAAACTCTGTTTACTCTGGATAACGTCACTCTCTCATTCTACAATTTACCCTGATAAAATTTTGAATGTTTTGGTAGTATCTTCCTAAGCCATATTTTGCCTCCATACACAGTTCTTTACCTTGCCATTCAGCTCATCCCATACACTTTTAATCCCTTCTCCTAATTACCTTAGAGAGTGTCAACATGGATATTGCTTTGTGATAGTAAGTAAAATTGGCAACTTAATGTTCTTAAGTGTGACGGAGGGAAATTCGCAATTAGTAGCTTATTGTGTAAGACCTGTAAATTTCCCTCCACTGAAGCAAGATTGAGAGTGTGGTGACAGATATGTGTGGTCGCAGCACTATGAATATGGGGCAGCTCAAGAACCACATCGCCCCACCCCCTGCTGGGCTGCTAGTTCACAATATGTTGTGGCCACAAGCTGGTCGGTTTCCAATGTCTGCGAGACAACACGGACCTTGAAAGTTATAGAAGGGCGACAGCAGGTCCCCTGAGCATTATTGGTGTGACGAATCTGTATTTCCTGTCGGCGGTTGCAAATACGTGCCAACGACATTGCACCGTCTTCAGTGTGGGCTCCAGAATCTAACCGTCCAAATGATGTCAGCCAATCAGAAGGGTCATGTACACAGGTGCTGTAGCGTGAATATCTGAACCAATGAGCAACAACACAGCAAAAGCAGTGTACCATCCTCTGGCCAGTTAATGGGCATACTGAAAGCGATAGTGGAGAAGTTTTATCAAGCTTCCCCTGCGTTTCAGCGTGTTGAGATGAATTCTTGGTCGTTATTGTGGCGACAGTTTTTCTGGGCGCAGAGAGGAACGCTGGTTAGTCAGAGACTGTGCAGAGACGCGAGGCCGAGAGGCCACATCGAGAGACAGGCGCCTGGTGGCAGCCTGGCGCAGTTTTTGCTGAATCGATCGAGTATGTTTCGCTTTTTAGCGCTAGCCCTGCTTTTGCCCCGAGCCCCTCATAATTTGCGAGGTCAATTCCGCAACTTGCGTTGTTTTTTCAGTGTTTTTACTTATTTGGATCTCGGATCCAGTTTTAACTTGAGTTTGTAAACTGCACAGATTTTTGGAAAGCCTGCCGCGGTTCCATAGCAATCTTTTGTTCAATTAGAGATATCCACCAGTTGTTAGTAGGATCTCTGTTCCAAGTGACCTTCGACCAGGCAATTACTTATTGTACTTTTGAGCACAAAAGCGTGCATTTCATTGTGGAATATAATTTGTTAGATTTTTCGGAAGTACTGTTTTTTCATTGAGCTCCATGTAAACAATCGTATTTGTGTCAGTTACGAGAAAATATTCATCTTAATTGTGAAATGATTTAGAGAAGCCAGCCGTTGTGGCCATGCGGTTCTAGGCGCTTCAGTCTGGACCCGCGCGACCGCTGCGGTCGCAGGTTCGAATCCTGCCTGGGACATGGATGTGTGTGATGTCCTTAGGTTAGCTGGGTTTAAGTAGTTCTAAGTTCTAGGGGACTGATGACCTCAGATGTTAAGTCCCATAGTGCTCAGAACCATTTGAACCATTTTTTTTTATTTAGAGAAAAAAATTCAGTGTTTAAAAGAACTGATATCTCTTCTCCTTTTTTATTGTCCTACAACAGTTCAGGTCAGGCGACTCTCATTAAAAAATAAATATGACCTATTTCTTCTGCATAACTGAATTGCTCTCTCACTGTGACAGAGTTCCGTTGCAATTCAGGTGCCCCTCCACAGATTGATAAATGTGTCTGGTAAGAAATTTAATCAATTTGTATGATAAATGACTGCTGAGAATTGTTCTCATCTGCATTCAGTACAGTTTTCCAATCACAGAGCTTTTTCAGTTACTGCGATTAGCAATTTTATGGGTTAAGGCAATAAATGGCTTGCACTAATTTGCATATCGTTTGTGTGATAAGCATGTATGAGGGGCGGTCGAAAAGTTTCTAAGTCGAGATAGTTACCGTAATGTCTCTCACAAACAACGCCACCTACTTTTATGGTGACCCTTTGTGGGTATGTATGTCTAATTTCGCGGCTCCAGCTTCGTTAGTTTTGCCGCTAGGATGCTCTGTATACCGTAGTTTAAACAAGATGGCGAATATCGAAAGAATATTCGCCCGAACTGTGATTGAATATCTTCTTTCAAAGGGAATGACGCCCAAGGAAATTGCGGAGGACATGCGGAATACATTTGAGAACAGTGCCCCGTCTTATGCAAGACTGAAAAACTGGTTGTCCGACTTCAAACGCGGAAGAACGAGAGTGGTAGATGCACAAAGGAGCAGAAGGCCTGTCACCGTTGCCACTGATGGAACAGTGACTCCAATTCACAATACGATTTTGTAGGTTCGTCGAACAACGTTGCAACACATTGAAACCACATTTGGAATCTCCCATGGGCGTGCCCATGACATTGTTGTGAATATTTTGGGAATGCAGAAAGTTTCATCTCGGTGGGTCCAGAAAGACTTGAATGCAGATCAGAGACGGGAGCGTGTGCAGTGTCGTGAAGAAATCGTCCGCCAATTTGAAGCAGGTGAAAATGGATTTCTTGCAATGTGTGTCACAATGGATGAAACGTTGGTTCACCACTTTGATCCTGAGACAAAACAACAGTCACAACAATGGAAATATCCTTCATCCCCAACCCCTGATGACATCGATCTTCTGGGATGTAGAAGGGATAATTATGGTGGATTACTTACAAATGGGCATAACTATCAATGCATCATACTATTCCACCCTCCTGCACCGTTTGAGAGAAAAGATAAGGGAAAAAGGATGCGGAAAATTGGCGTGTGGATTCCTTTTGAACCAGGACAACACACTGGTGCGAAAAGCCCTCGCAACAAGGGAATCTCTGCGTGACTGCAGGCTCGAATTGTTATGTCATCCGCCATATTCCCCAGATTTGGCTCCATCAGACTTTTTTCTCTTCCCAAACCTAAAATAAAGATCTCAAAGAGCGACGATTTGACAGTGATGATTCAGTGATTAATACTGTGAATGCTTGATTGGACTCGAAATCGAAGACCTTTTATTTGAATGGTTTTCAGAAGTTATCTGAGCGTGCTGGCAAGTGTATTAGTGCACACGGGTATTAAATTGAAAAACAAATTGGTATTATGATATTTCTGTCATTCTTTCTTTGTTAGGTTAGGAACTCTTCGACCAGGCAGATAGCACTCTCCACTTCCAAGCCCCAGGACGTCACTCTTACAGCAAAGATCCCTACAAGTTGCACATTTCATGTCTACCTTGATCCAGGATTCTTAACTATGGAATAGTACGACAAACACAGTTAGAAACGGCGCAGTGAAACGCAATTTAGTGTACACATATTGCTGTATCGCCCATTTTGCGTTCACTGATTCGCTCTCTTGCATACTTCTTTTGGCAGCAGCAGCTTTCTAGCGAGGAATATTAATGTCTTTTTTTTAATTTGTTTTTTTTTTGTTTACTTAATGATGTTGAGTGTGAAGACAGATAAAACTGTGTGTAAAGATATTTTAAGTGTACAGGGAGTTTATTTGTTTATCACCTTTCTTGTGGTGTATGTTCATCGAACAACATTTTAGATTTGCATCGTTTTAGATTATGGCAAAAGCAAATCATACTACACTGCTGGCCACCATAAATTCAACACCAAGAAAGACAAGAGGTAGCACAACAAAATTTATTTTGTAGATAACATGTTGACCAAGTATCAAATGATTACGTTTACAGACGTCTGTGACATGTGGATCCTGCCAGAATCAGTAGCCAGAGTAGCCGCCATTGTTGGAGATCACCGCTGCCACACGTCTCGGCATTGAGTCAAAGAGACGTTGGATGTGTTCCTGGGGTACAGCAGCCCAAGCAGCTTTCACACGTTGCCAAAGATCATCTGGTGTGGCAGCTGGGCATGTAATCTGGGTCACTCGTTGAGCAACCATGGACCACATGTTTTCTATCGGCGAAAGATCCGGAGAGCGAGCCGGCCAGGGAAGCAAGTCAATCTGGTTATTGGCGAAGAACCTTTGGACAATGCGTGCCACGTGTGGTCGCGCATTATCCTGTTGAAATATGGCTGTGGCCGAGCCCTGAAGGTAAGGAAGGACAACTGGCTCCAGCACCTCGGATATGTAGCGCCGGCTATTTAAAGTACCGGCAATGCGTACTAGAGGCGTGCGAAAGTAATATCCAATACCGCCCCATACCATAATACCCGGTGCGAGACCAGTGTGGCGGTGCATAATGCAGCTGTCCAGCATCCTCTCTCCACGGTGTCTCCACACTCGAATCCGACCATCGTGGTGCTGCAGACAGAAGCGTGCCTCGTCAGTAAAGACAACGTCATTCCATTCTGCCGTCCACATCCGTCTGTCATCACACCATTGGCGACGGAGACGTCTGTGGTCCTGCGTCAATGGTAGACGAAGCAATGGACGTCTTGCGGACAGACCACTCTGCTGTAAACGGCGTCGAATGGTACGCGCAGACACTGGATGATGCGTTACAGACGCAATGTGCTGTGCTATGGTTCGGGATGTCACTGAGCGATCCGTCACTGCCATGCGCACAATTTGCCTATCAGCACGTGCAGTGGTGCACCGAGGTGAATGCGATCGACCACGTCGGTTCGTCGTACCCTCCTGCATCCAACGGTCACATATCCGCATTACAGTTGTTTGGTTTCGTCCAACACGACTAGCGATTTCTCTGTATGATAATCCATAATCTCGGTAAGCCACTATCCTTCCTCTGTCGAACTCGGATACTTGATCAAACGATGTTCGCTGTTGTCTACGAGGCATAACTGATCGTCTTATGAAACAACCACAAGGTAAACACACGTGCCGAACGTACACTCGTCGAAATCGCCAAGCCTTAAATGGCGCTATGAGGTGGCGCCACAGGCGCGCGTGATGTGCGTCTGCGCTGAAATTCTAATCAGTTGCATATCTCATCGCTGCAAACCCATGGTGTAAATTTCACTTGATTCGGATGCTTCCTTCAGGGTGTTGCATTTACGGTGGCCAGCAGTGTATTTCGAGAGAGCTAGAAAAATTATGTGAGACAAAAGTCCAGTAGAGACGGAATAAGTTATTGAAGAACTTCCCAATGGGGAGACAGTAGCAACAGTTATCGTGCCTGAAACCCAGAGAAGTGAACAAGTTTATGAGCGGAGTGGAAGTGGCCAGGTTGACGAAAGCAAAACGAACAGTGCACCGGCCACTTCGATTTCTGGATCTACGGGAGACATGCCACTATGGGCTAAACAATGGCTAAAGAGAATGGAGGAAAGCGAAAGCTGATGCAAAGAGGGCATAAACGAAGAAAGAACGAGAGCAGTTTTGGGAGAAGATGGCCGATCAAGAAAGGAAAAACGAATCTCGTTCTACATTGTCAAAGAGCAAACAGAGAACCGCTCGAAATGAGTAAAAAGCGGTACAGATAGACTACTCCACTCCCAAGGAAAAGAGGTGCAGACGACAGCAGGCAATAACGAGAATCTTGCACAAGGAGTGCAAAATCTGGAGAGAGGACCAGCTTTAGAAAGTACAGAGCTGGTGCAGTTACTTGTAACTGAGGAGGTAGTTTCAGTGAAAAGCGATTTTGAAAATTTTAAAAGAGGAATCAAGCGACCGAATGTGACGGAGCCGCTTTTAAAAGTATCTGAAAATGTGAATATTGTGCGTGAGAACCTTCAATCGGATGGCGTAGCTCTGTTTGGTACAGAAGGGAGGCTCTATTAGAGAAGCGGATATGGCTTCAGGGGTCTGTGTCTATATACGAGAAGTAATTTGATAAAATCTTTACAGAAAATTTTGACATACACTGTAGGCAGGGGTCTACGTTTCCAAACTTGGATGGTCCAATTTAAAAGTAGCTTAACACACTCCTGGTCTATCCGAGGACAACTAAAATTTATTAGTAGTCACTTGAGTGGTGAAGCTGCTGGAGTTGCCAGTAATACAAAACTGCGCAACGATTGTGAATGAAGTCATATTGGTCTGCGGCGTAACAGAACGGGGTACACTTGAGCATTACTAGAGCTCGAATGTTTCCAGTTGCACATAATTCGTGAAAAGAATCGATGTCTGGCTCATCCGCAAACAGCGGCGAACAGATCCAGTTATAATTAAACTCGAGGCCAACAGTGCTAGAACAAACGCTCCTTGGTGTCCAAAAGAACGACGTGGAAACTTTAAGATTAATGCGGGCTGACCTAGCTGTTTTAGAGCATGAGAAGAAGAAAGAGCGTGTTACCTACGACACGCTCCAGTACCGAAGTAGGAGTACCGACCGTATGAACACGAATGTAGAGGAATGTAGTAAAAGCAAAAGAAGCTATGCTTCAAAGCCAAAATGGCGTAGCAAAAAGCCATGACAGTCTGAGGAAGAGACGCCTGAAAACCATGAACGTCGCCGCCGGCGAGGTAGCGAGAAAACGGAGCTGTTGTAATGATAAAATTATGGGGTTCATCTCCACGCTGCAGCCGCTATTCTGATTTGCTAACGGAGTAGATAACTACGGTAGACAAGGGCCGGGCTTGCATTTGAAATATATTGAAATATGGTGGATGTCTGAAATGACTTGTTGGCAGAGATGGATAATGCCAAAGATACAGTGAATCCAATCACAGAAATAAATGTTTACTTTAGTATGACCTGTATGTAATGTTTCTCTTAACCATAGGTTAAGATATGCATTTAGTCAGTGGCGGCTTGTGAGTATGCATTCTGGGTGTTCACAAATTCAGATAAATTTGAGAGTGTGAAATTAACGGCATCTGCTATATAACACTTACGTTTCTCAGTGGATTTATACAACTACAGGCACTGCCAATAATAATAATAATAACAATAACGATAACAACAGTAATAATAATATTAATAATATGCCTAACTTATCTGACAAAAGAAAGTTTTTGTTGAATTTTGTTGTTTTTTACATAATTAAGTGCAGTTTAGGACAAGTTCAAAATAATGTGTAAGTGTTCGCAACTCTCCATTTCTCATTTTGTGTAAGTGGGAGTTTTCATGCTTTTCAATTTTTTCAGACGAATGTACACGATCCCTAACATATGTATTAGTCCACGAATTTACTTCCAGGCTGAAAATCAGATATTCTTACACTGCACACATACCCACCAACTTCTGATAGTTGTACACTTCCTGATTAAATGTTTGGTTGGAGTTACGCTCATTTGATTTCGCCACTCTCTCTATCAATGGATCTGGTCTTGGAGCCCATAGTTCCTTTGCAGCTGACTTTCTCTGGTAATTTACTTTTCTGTTCCCAGAATGAGATTTTCACTCTGCAGCAGAGTGTGCGCTAAAGTGCGCGTCATTTATGTTGGCGGCCGAGTTTAGGTTCGTTCTGCGCATCTGACGTCACAAAACACAGTCAGCCAATGAACAGAAAACGATGTTGCCAGCTCTCGATTGCAGTGCAGAGTACGGACGAGTGTCGTCAGTTTTAGAAACGTTCAGTCATAAATAAAGCAATAGAACAAAAGCAATGTCTTGATGGCAGATTTTCTTTTATAGAATGTTTGAAAAAAAGCATTCTTTATACAAATTGCTTCATATTCTATTAATTAATTAAACCAAACAAGCAATAAGACTCTTAATTCAGGCGATAGCAAGGAAAGGTGTTTGTATCAATCTCACGAACCGCTTTTTAGCAATAAAGAACAGCGGTAATTGTTTATTTCCTATTGTACTTCGACGAAGCATGAGTAATTCATAATCATACCAACAGTGTTTGTCAGTATTTTGCGTGACGTGTTAGGATCCTCATGGAGTTTTGATGTCAGACGAGTTGCATTAGCGTAACGGTTAAGGTATCGCCCACATGGTAGACCCGGTTGGCCTCTGTAATAAAAAACTGAGTGGAAGAATCAACCACAGAACTTGAACAGGATGTCTTGCGACGTCCGCAACGACCAAACACAACGATCAATAACGAAAAAAATGCAAAAAAAAAGGTGTTGGGCGGCTATGTGAAAGGTTATGAGTTCAAACCTTGTGTGGTGCTTAATATTTTCTTTATCTAAAAACAATATTGAAGCGCCTTACTTCATGAATTTTATTTGTTTGAATGCAATTTTTTGAAATTTGTAGTGCTTTGTCTCTTCAGTATCCCTTTCGCTGCTGCAGACACGTGCTCCCCACATTCCGCGCTGTGCGCGATTTTGTCATCACTGCACTGCTCGCCTGTGCAGACACATGGTGTTCCCACTGCTTTGACACACTTATCATTCGATTTCACAAAAACTGTTTTGCCCAAAAATTTAATTTTTGCACGTCTTCTTGACTGATACCTTCCCCCCATAAATGACTTAATTTTGTTTCGATGTTCAACGCAGTTATTGTGCAGCATTAAATGTAGTAAACCATTGCACGAAATTTAGAAGAGTTTGCAGGTGAAAGTCCATACCGTTTACTTTCCGTATGGTCGATTTTAGTTGCCACAATGTTGAGAATGAAATGTGGACAAGATACCTAAATTTCATATAAAATTTACTGTATAACAATATCTCATTTAATTTAAGTACCACATAGGTGTCGTATGTAATATTGAGAAATATTCCGTCTTTTGCGACTGTAATAAAAGTTTTATTTACACCAGGCACGTTTGGCTTTATTTTAGAGCACTTCAATCAATGAAAGGTATGGCACATACACAATGGTACTCATGTTCTCTTTCTTGTTATTGTTCCACAGTCGCAGTTTTACCAATGGTATTGAAATATATTCCTCTTCTGCAACTGTAATAAGTGACTTGTTTAGACCAGACGCTGTTCTCTCTTTTGAAAAATCATCAGTGGACAGTATTTTGTCTCCTCCATTGCCAAGTCACCTTTCGTGATTTTGTGCTGTGGTAACACAATATTCAACGTTTGTGTTGGCTGATCAGTGTTTTAGCAAATAAATGCTGTTTGTGTGTGCCACACACAAAAATTATATTTGACATAGCTCAGAGCACTTCACTGATAGACGGTATGTTCAAGTCCTAATGTTTTTGTAAGTCCACAGATTTGGTTAATGTATTTTGTCTACTTCCTTTTGGTTGATTGAAGTGCTTTAAAATAAAGCTAAACATGCCTAGTGTAAATAAAACTTTTGTTACAGTCGCGAAAGATGGAATATTTCTCAATATTACATACGACACCTATGTGGTACTTAAATTAAATGAGATATTGTTATACAGTAAATTTTATATGAAATTTAGGTATCTTGTCCACATTTCATTCTCAACATTGTGGCAACTAAAATCGACCATATGGAAAGTATACTCTATGGACTTTTACCTCTGCAAACTCTTCAAAATTTCGTGCAATGGTTTACTATATTTAATGCTGCATAATAACTGCGTTGAACATCGAAACAAAATTAAGTCATTTGTGGGGGGAAGGTATCAGTCAAGAAGATGTGTAAAAATCTATTTTTTGGGCCAAATAGTTTTTGTGAAATCGAATGATAAGTGTGTCAAAGCAGTCAGAACACCATGTGTCTGCACAGGCGAGCAGTGCAGTGACAAAATCGCGCACAGTGTGGAATGCAGGGAGCACGTCTGTGTAGCAGCGACAGAGTTAATGCGGCTATAGTGGCTTTCCTTCATAAACTGTGCGCTACACGCTAAACGTAAGTTTGCGAACTATGCTATACTATGGCGCTGCTATACTAGGCGCTGCTTCTCTTGGCGCGTGCGCCGTGTGCAACTGGCAACACAGCAATCTCCCGCATCTGGGCGGGCATGCGCGAGCCGCCAAGATAAAAGAATTGAACTATAGTATTAAACTACCTGGTACATCAAAACTGTGTAAGTAGAATCATTTTGTAGCTTCGAGCTCACTAGCTCAATATTAAAATAAATTCTGTATTTTATAAGTAACTTGACAGATTTTTAAAAATTCAGTATATTTAATTAACTTAACTGATTTTAAAACGTTAACTAAATACCTAATTTCTACAATAAGTCAATTAATTATAATAACCCACTGATTTATAACTTCATTAGTTAATTTACAACATGATTTAAACACAATAACACATATTATTTAACAAAAGTCAGTTATTTTTAAAAAAATTACACTGTGAACGTAAGTAAATAAATAAAATAAATTAGTTAACAAAAGTAGACTATTTTTAAAACATCACATTGTGAACATAAGTAAATTAATTAAAATGTATTAGTTAACAATGTACATTATTTTAAAAAAGCACATTGTGAACGTAAGTTAGCAACTAAATGTGTTAGTTAACAACAGTACATTATTTTAAAAATTTTTCATTGTAAACTCTATATCATAAAATTCAATATTTCTATTTTTAAGTTTCTTCATTCCTTTATATTTCAATTTTATTTGTCCTTTTTTAAATTATTTCATAATCAAATCACCAATTAATTTAGGAAATCTTTTTGGTAAAATAACTTTATAATCATTATTGAGTTCTAGACAATGTTGTTCTCGATATCTACTATAAAAATATTCACAGTTCATAATATCATACAAAACATTTATCTCTAGCTCATTTACTTTTTTAATAACTTCAGAAATACTTAAATTGTTGGGCTTCTCGATTAAAATAGTTTCCATTTATATAGACAAATTTTTATTAGTTTTTACAAAAATAAATTTGTACTTTGTATTCAAAATATTTATAAAAAATTGTAATTTTGAACTTATAGCTAAATGATTCATTGAAAATAATTTTTTTATTCTTTATAAATCTAATAAAAATTATTTCTTATAAATGGGGAATCTAAACGAAATGCAAACTAAACTAAAAGATACTTATGAACTAATTGAGCTGTTTGTAAAAGATAGTGATTGTCCTACTTGTTTAAGTAATGAAAATAATAATCAATTTGTTAAAACAAACTCCAATCACATTTTTCAGAAAAAATGTATTAATGGATGTGAAAAGACAATTGTCCACTTTGTAAAATGATTATTAAAAATAAAATATCAGAAACTGTTAAAATAAATAATATGTTTGATTTGTTTGATGCTCAAGATGAAGCAGCATTCTTTGGAACTATTGATCATTGAAGTTTTTTAATTATATTTTCAATTCTTTCTAAATTGTAAATATTATAAAAAATTTGCTTTTTCAAATATCTAAAAAAATTTTATGTGAAAATGGAGCACGTTCGACAAGATTCTTCTGTGAAATTTAAATTTTGTAAATATTGTAATGCAGAAAAAACAATTGATAATTTTACTTTACAGAAAAACACAATAAATGGTTATAGAACTTTATGTAGATCATGTATAAATAAATATCATCTAAAAAATTACAATAAAAATAGAATTCCTTGTGTATGTGGAAAAAATGTCGATAAATGTTATTTTAAGGAACATTGACGACGAAATCGAAATAAAGAACATTAAAAATATAATTAAAAATGAAGAATGAACAAAAATCTACACCTAGAATGAATAACGAAGAAGTTGTAACTGAAGAAACATCTACATCTACAAAGAAATGAAAAGTTGTCAACCAATTAAAGATTTAAATTGTTTCTCTATAAACCCTTCACATAAAGATAACCATAATAAAAATGTAAGAAATGTACTTTAGAATATATTAAGATTAAGAAAGCTTTAACTTTATGATTATCATTTATTAAATAATAATCCTTTATGATTAATTAAAAAATAATTAAAACTTATTCATTCTTAAACTAAATAGTAAACTAATTGATTGTTATACTAAATAGTAAATTAATTCTTTTAAAATATAAGTTTTTCAAAAACTAATTGATTGTTAACTAAATAATAAACTAATACTCTTTTTGATTAATTATCTATTAAATAATAATCCTTATCCTTCTGTTAATAATAATATTGTTAAAAAACATTTTTTACAAATCTATTTAATTTCTTTGTAATAAATAAAAGAGCAAAATGGGTACATATATTGCTACTGAACTACAACAACAACAATTTACTGTTGCAACTCTTCGTAAATTTTGTAAAGTAAATAATTTTCGAGGATATTCAAATTTAAGAAAAGCCGATTTAATTAAATTTATTGTTAGAAATCGTTCTATTATTGTTACATATAATACACCTGAAGTAAATGAAAATCGTACAAATATTGTTAGAAATAATACACCTGGCAGAAGAGAAAATAATACACATATTGTTAGAAATTACACATCTGATGTAAGTGATAATTTTTGGAAATAGTTACCAAATATTGTTGGAAATTAGACACATGAAGGAAGTGAAAATGATACAAATAATGTTATATATACATCTGAAGTAAGTGATAATTTTTGGAAACAGTTACCAAATACTGTTAGAAATTATACATATCAAGTATGTGAAAATAATACAAATATTGTTAGAAATTATACATCTGAAGTATGTGATAATTTTTGGAAACAGTTACCAAATGTTGTTAGAAATTATACACCCGAAGTAAGTGAAAAAAATACAAATATTGTTAGAAATTATACACCTGAAGTAAGTGAAGATCTTTGGAAAAAGTTACCATATTATGATGCTGTTGATGTTTTTCTAACTAAAGAAGATAAACCATTAAAGAAATATATCCATTTTCTACAAATATATTTGTAAAACTGAAACCAAGAGATAGAAATACAATTAAAGATTACTTAGTTGAAAAAGCATTTGAAAACTGATTATAAACTATAAATTTTGAAAAAAGTATAGATATACTTGCTCCTAATCATTTCAAACTGCAGTAAACACAAATGTTTTTTAAATTGTTAAAGACTATTTGAAAATACATCATGGTATAAAGATATATTTTAATTTATATTCTGAATATAAACTACAAACAAGTGAAATAAATGAAAAAGTTCAAGAATTTGGATAACAAACAGGAAACTGTATTATTATGACAGAAAAAGACTTCAGCAATAAAATTTAAACAAGGTAAAGGGATATTTTAGAAAAAATATCTAACTTTCAAGCACAAGGATCAGGATGGATATTAAATAGAATTATTGGTTTACAACTAGCAATTAATAAATATATTCCACTAAAAGGATCATCTTCAATTGATTTACCAGATAAAAAAAAATATAAAAAGCATGTTTTAGTGTGAAAAATAATGATCAAATGTGCTTTCTGTGGGCTATAAGATCAGCCTTGTATCCTGTAGAAAAAATGCTGAAAGAATAACAAAGTACAAAAATTTTGGTCTTGATCTTGACAAAAAACTTGAAAATATTTAATTTCCAGTATTAGTTTTTCATATTCCAAATATAGGAAATATAATGAACATATCTATTAATGTTTATTCATTTCATGATGAAGAATATCAAGTAAGTCCATTAAAAATTACAAAATGTAAGAAGGAAAACATGTAAATCTACTTTATTTCAAGCAAGATAATAATTCACCGTATTGTTACATTTATCTAGACTTGTATAAAGTCAAGTCAATAAACCTGAAGAAGTAAAATGTATTAGTGATTTATGTTTACTACATTTCAGTAATAAAGAAAAATTTGATTAACGTAAAACGAAACTGTTTAACTAAAAAACCATTAAAAGTTGAAATGCCAGGTGTAGGAAAAGATGTATGTTTTAAAAATTATCGATATACACAAAAGGTTCGTTTTTTAATTTATGTTGATTTTGAAAGTTTATCTTTAAATCTGGACAATTGTGAACGAAATCCAGAAAAACCATATGCAACGAAATAACAAAAACATGAACCAAGTGGATTTTGTTACTACATAAAATACATATATGGAAATTATAGAGATCCTGTTGTTTATAGAGGACCAAATTGTCATTAAAATTTATTGAATGTATAAAACAAGTAGTTGAAGAAACTGGAAAAATTTATTCTGAAATTCAAGAAATGAAACCACTTACATTTGAAGAAAACAAAATACATAATAATTCTAAATTTTGTACATTGTGTAAATATCATTATACAAGAAGTAATAAAAAATTTCGTCAACATGTTCATCCACCTGAAAAATATATTGCTCCTTTGTGCAATAATGTAATTTAAAACTACAACAACATGATTTTGTACCTATTTATATACATTATTTATCTGATTATGATTTTCATCTTTTTGTAAAAGAACTTGGTTATGATAATAAAGAAATATAATTAATAACAAACAATGAAAATAAATACATTAGGTTTGATAAACATACAAAAAATTTAAAAATAAGATTTGCTGATATATTTACATTTATGGCTTCTTGTCTCAATAAACTTTCATCAAATTTAAAGAAAAATCAATTAAAAATATTAAAAAATATTTTTCTCCAGAAATATTTAATTTAGTAATTAGAAAAGGTGTTTATCCATATGATTATATGGATTCTTGGAAAAAATTTAAAGAAACGCATTTACCAACAAAAGAAAAAATTTACAATAAATTAAACGATTGTAACACAACTGATGAAGATTACAAACATGATAATTAGTTTTGGAGATACAGGCGTGCGCGGCCTGTCCAAAAGTCCGGCGCCCGTAATTTTATGGCAGCATGTTCTCGTTCTTCCACTTCCTTCCTTTGTGCAGTCTTATGACTACCGCTTCTCTGGGAGTCGCTGCATGGAATGTAGTTCGAATATTGGTCACTAGATGGAGCGGGCATGCTGTGGAAGGGTGTGTTTCCCTTTCTATTTGTCAGGTTTTGTGAGCGGCGACTTTTCCCCGCGCGGTCTCAGTAGCGTCGACATGGTGAAACGTGGCTTGATGGACGAAGAAATTGCTAGCGAGTTATATCGTGATTTAGAAGAAAGTGACATTCATTTGTCAGAGGAAGATATTGTAGATGACTCTGATGATGTTGTGGACTATGTTCAAGAATAAGTTTCTGGCAGTTCAGGTACAGAATTCTGACAACAAAACATGTATAATTTTTGTTCAGATTTTCACTGAAAAAACTCTCAGTACATAATGATGATTTTATTTGCAAATACTACTCTTCTGATAGACTCAGGAGAGGAGAGCAGGTGTCGAACCACTTCAGCAGCAAGTAATTTCGCCGATATTGTGACTGAAGGACGAGCAATACTGACGGCGAGGGGGAAGCTGTGACCTGCGGGCCGCACCGATTCTGAGGAAGGTTGGACGACTACTGATCGTGCACCAGATATCGATCTATTCTGAGGACAATCTGGAATATGCAATGTTGTCAGTTTAGACCAGAACAGTTCACCTCTAGAATTTTTTTCGTATTTCCTGACAGACAGTATGATGAAACATATAAAGGAACAAAGTAATCTGAATGCTCAACAATGCATCAGGAAATTACGAAGCACAAACTCCCTTTCACCCACCTGCTCATAATCAAAGTGGAAAGAAGTTACACTTATGGAAATAAGGAAGTTTCTGGCAATTGTAGTCCATATGTGTGTAAGTGTGAGGCCATGTATACGAGAGCACTGGTCCAAGAACACTGTTGTGTCATGTAATTTCTGTCCAAACATCTTGAGCCGTGACAGATTTCTTTCTATTTTGAGAAACTTCCACATTAGTGATAATGCCTTAGCTAAGAGGAAAGGAGAAACTGGCTATGACCCACTGCACAAGGTGACACCCCTCCTAGATAATGTGTGTGCCAATTTCCAGCATGCATATACACCATCTCAAAACATTACAATGGATGAAGGCATGTGTAAATTTTGAGGTCTTGTGTATTTCAAACTGTACATGCCACGAAAACCAAATAAATACAGTATGAAACAGTACATGTTATCCAAATCTGACACAGGTTACATCTGGAATTTCTCTATTTACATGGGTGAAAGGTCTGACACAGTGACTCTGGTAAAAACATTGTTTGCAAATCTGTCAGGAAAAGGCTACACTTTGTGTATGGACAAAGTATACACAAGTCCAAGACTTGCTTCAGAACTGGAAGCTGCAAAAACTGCTCTTGTGGGAACAACAAGAAAATCTTGGCAGGGATTGCCTCATGCTATAAAAGATAAGAACCTTCAGCGAGGTGAACTTATTTTCAGGCGTAAAGGAAATATGTTAGCACTGTGTTGGAAGGACATAGAAATGTGCATATGATAAGTACAAAGCACACTGCTGAGATGGTCACTTTCACTTATCAGAGAGGAAGAGAGAAGTCAAAGCCAGCCTGTGTAGTGGACTACAATAAAAACAAGTTTGGTGTTGACTTATCAGATCAGCGATTGTCATACAGCGCATTTGAACATCGAACTGTGAAGTGCTGGAGAAAGTTGGCATTCCATGTTATACTAATGGCGATTGTAAATTCCTGCATATTATACAATAAGGTTACTGGAAAACGCCTCACAACATCTCACTTCGCGACAGTTATCTGTGCAGATCTTGCACAAAGCAAAGATCCAGAACCCCGACCTAGTCCATCTGGACTCTCAAGACTATCAACTGGAAATGATTTCCTGGAAAAGATTGAGACAGAAGTAGCTAAGAAACAGAAACAGTGTGTAGTGTGTTTTCTCAGAGGAAAAGAACTGACTGGAGAAGTGTGGGGAGAAGACACAAGCTACCAGTGTAGTGAATGGAAAGTAGCATTGTGCAAAATGCTGTGCTCAAAAATTTACCACACAAAAGCAAAATTGCATCCTAAAATAGTTACAGGAAGTTACTGTCGATAAGACATACTGTATCCATCGTAATTACAATTTTTGTGTAAAATAAAAAAATATCCTTCCAGAAAATACAGTGAATATACATTTGACCAATTTTTCCTTTCTTCAAAAACAATGTTATAATAGTAATGCTTGTCAAAAGTATGTAAATAATTCAAGAGAAAGGTATTGTATATGGTTTTAAACAAGAATGTCTAGATTTTTCAATATGAGTAATTTTGTTGTTATAACTGAAACCCTTCATTAGTTGTAGTACTTTTAAAATACGTTAAAATCAGCAAGTCTATATGGTAGTCACCCGCGCCCAATGGCTCAGGACCCGAAGTGTTAAACTATATAGTAAACTTATTCTTAATAAAATTACTTTATCTCTATTTATCCAACTGCAGCGTGCTAGCCATTTAACATAAACTTTCTTAGCTCTCTTTCTTAGAACTTTTTCAACTAACAAGGGGAAGCCGCCAATTGTGAAATTCAGATTCGATTCATACTGCGCATAATAGAAGCTCGTGGCCAGAGGTGTGGCAAAGCACCAAGATGCACTTCTCAGCCGTTGTCGAGAAAATCGACAGTTAAAAGAAACCGTTGTGGTCAAATACTCTCTACAATTAATAGTTTTCTACAGCTTCGTGGTGCAGCGGTAAGCGCTCGGGTTCGTAATCCGAAAGTCTTCCGGATCGAATCTCGCACGATGCAACCTTTTTTTTTAGCATTTGTTTTTTGTAATTCAAACGTATACACACACACACACACACATATATATATATATATATATATATATATATATATATATATACACATTATTCCTGACAATCAGTTGCAACAATTATGTATATAATAAGTTGTTGAAAGTCGTTTGTCGTGCAAAAACCGCAAACAAAGCTGTATTTCACAAATGTTAATAATTGTCTTCATAATGTTAACCACGTATAGTTAACAGAAGACGTAGAAACGATATTCCGAAACGAATACCTACAGCGTAAGTAAAACCTTCGAATTAGAATAGAGACCCCACGAACACAAATTTGCTGTCGCAGGTATGAAATATAAATTCCGTTACTCGCTCATTACACTTGAAGGACAGATGTTGAATGGGCCGAAACGAGCCGCCGCATAACAGTGTAGTTGCCTGCTAACTTCGAAAGAAAGTAGATGTGATCCCTAGCGCAACTTATAACATCGTCGAAAATCAGTGCGGACGTGAGAGGTTTGGTACACCCTGTTAAACAAACGGAAAAATGGAGGCGGTACAATTGGAGAGCAATCCGCCTTCACCAATATATATATATATATATATATATATATATATATATATATATATATATATATATATATATATATATATGAATTACAAAAAACTAATAATAAAAAACCTCGCATGGCGCGATATTCGATGCGGCGACCTTCGGATTACGAACCTGAACGCTTATCGCTGCACCATGACACTGTAGAAAATTATTAATCGTAGAGAGTATTTCACCGCAACGGTTTCTTTTAACCGTCGATTTCCTCGACAACGACTGAGAAGTGCATCTTGGTGCTTTGCCACATTACACCTCTGGCCATGAGCTTTTATTATGCGCAGTACGAATCGAATCTGAATTTCACAATTGGCGGCCTCGCCTTGTAAGTATACATCTGGATATTTTGTTTTCTGTAGTTCTTGTTCATACAAATTTCTTTTTATATCTATTAATTTATATGTAATTGGATTGGAATAAATAACATCTTCAATTTCATATATTTCTGTTGACCAGTTAGCTGTATATCTATTTTCAAATAGACCTTTAAGTATACTAATTCTTACTTTATCACCTTTTTTAAACTAAGCTATTTCATTAGATAAAACGTTACATATTTTTATACTTTTTTCAGTAACTTGTATTGCTTTCATTTGTATTGCAGATTATTTTGTGTTATTTTATTCATATATAAGATTTTTAACTAGATTTAACCATTTATAATTTGATTATAAAGCAAATTTTTTCCGCTTCTTTCTGATTGTTAAATCGTTCAACAACAGATGCTTCTATTTCTGAAAAAGTTGAATAATGATTAATGTTATATTTCTTCATTAATTCTTTAAATTCTTTGTTATGGAATTCTTTACCATTATCTCTGTGTAAATTATATGGCTTGCTAATAATTAAAATTTTTTGAAAAGCATCAACTATACTTTTTAGATGTTTCATCTTTAATAGGAACAGCAAATGCATATTTTTAAAAAATATCAGTTACTGTTAACCTATTAAGTACCAGTGTCCTATTTTGAGGACAGAGCACATATTTATTTATAAATACACAATAAATTATTAATTTGCAACTATTACTGTTCTACATCATTTGTTGATGCTTTTTATAACAAATGTATGCTTACAGGAAATGAAAAGCAATAAATCCTACCTTTAATTGATTATTGAATACTAAGGCACACTTCGTTATTACTTTATCGACAATTTAGTAATATTTGAAATATGTGGCAAAGATCTTTTTGCGATTATTTATAGTCAACAAAGTGTCTTTTAAACTACTTGCATTGTTAGCTCAATTGGAGCTATATTCATTGTTTTCCATTGTTATAAAATTTGGTGTACTCGAAATAGGACACTGGGACTTGGTGTTATCATTTCAGTTATTTGTATTGCTGCGCGTTCGAATATGAAACTCTGCTACTGCTGTATTTTCTTTTTGGAACGTGGTAATTTTACCAGAATTTGTTGCTGAGGTAAGTAACGACCCCATATATATATATAAAGCCTATTAGATTTGGCTATAAGTTGTTGTCTCTTTGTGGAGCAAGAGCAAGTGGCTACAGTTTCAAATTTGTTTTATACTGTGGAAAGGATCCAGAAGATATTGCAAGGGATGACCTACTATTGGGACTAAGAGTACTCCTAAACATGTTGGACTGCATTGAAAAACCCGAGAATCACTGTGTGTACTTTGACAATTTCTTCACTAGTAGAGATCTTCTGATTCATCTGGGAAATTTGGGTTTTCGAGCAACTGGGACTGTCAGAGAGAATGAAGTTGGTGACTGTCCACTAGTGAGCAGCAAGGAACTGAAAAAGACATTTTGAGGAAATTATCACTACCAGTTCGACAGGAATGGTGAAGTCTTATTTGTTCGATGGCATGACAACAGATGTGTTACAATTGGTACAAATTTTGACCAAGCTGAACCTTTGGGAGCAGCTACCCGGTACAGTAGACAAGCAAGTAAGGAGACACAAGTGCTACAACCTGCTGTTTTGAAGTCATATAACGCGTACATGGGAGGTGTTGACGATCATGACTGGATAGTTGGAAAATATGCGATGGTAATTAGAGGGAAAAAATGGTACTGGGTCCTATTACACGTTTGCTGGAGATGGCCCTCGTAATTGCCTGACTCTTCTACAAACAAGTACATGGGAAAAATGCACAGAATTTACTGGATTTCAGACGTGCTGTTACAGTTACATACCTGAAATTGGACACTGGAAGACCGAATATTGGACGTCCAATGGAATACCCATCAAGTCAGTTGAGAGTGATACCAGACATCAGGTCTGATGGAATTGGTCATGTGATTGACAAAAGACGCACGCAAAGAAGATGTGTAAGAGCTAAATGCAACGGGAAACCAAAAACATATTGTGTTAAATGCCGTGTAACCCTGTGTGTGAAGTGTTTTGTACCATTTTGCAAGAAATAAATAGTTAAGACTTGAATACAGTTTAGTATGGTATACGATACTGTTAGATCCCAGTGTCCTATTTTGAGGACAGCCATTATATCAGGATGTATAAATATTCTTTGGCTATTTTTGTACTTACTGTGGTTCATACACTATGTACATTATAATAAACGAATAAAAGATTCAATTTAAAAAAAAATTAATTTGGGACTTAATGGGTTAAAAATACTTATAATCTTTGTTTATTTCTGAAATTCCTTTTAAATTACCAGAATCCATTTCAACTAGTTCAGCTTGCCGTAAATCATCTATACCATCTGTATCATTTATCTTTGAAATTGGTTTTTGTAATTCATTAATTATATTTCACGAATATAATTTAAACTTTGACCATCTACAAAAATTTTTTGATGAATTGGCTATCTTTAGATTTACAAATTGTATAAATACCTTCAATTCTTCGTCTTCCTTTTTAGTTGTTATTCTATGTGGATTATGTGCTTCTGTAAACCTTTTTCATTTCAAACAATAAATAATATCATCTTTAAGAATTAAATGTGACCTAGGTTTTTCCATTTAAGTAATGAAAAATTTATATAGATCAAAAAATTTATATAGATGAAAAATTTAATACAGTTAAAATTAGTCTAATGATTTCAATACTTCTAGATCTTCACCTACTTTTTTGTCTAAGCTTTTATTAATTTGTGGTTCTAATGTTTTATATTTACTTTCCAGTGAATCGATTATAGCTAATGCATTACATACATTTCTTTGCATTACGATTATTACTTTATTATAATTTTCCAACATACCATCGATAATACCATTTCTTTGCTTTAAATCTGAAAGAATCTAGTTATAATCTTCTTTGTTAACATAGTTATTAAATTGTGTTAAAATGTTTGTGTATTCAAGTGCTGTCCTAAATGCTTTCTCCGAAAATAATTTCGAGCAGTTAGTCCACGAACCCACATGAATTGTAAATGGTTGCGAAAACACACTTGACCTCTTAGCCACAAACAATCCAGAGCTGATAGAGAGCATCATGACTGATACAGGGATTAGTGATCACAAGGTCGTTGTAGCTAGGCTCAATACCGTTTCTTCCAAATCCTCCAGAAACAAACGCAAAATAATTTTATTTAAAAAAGTGGATAAAGTGTCACTAGAAGCCTTTCTAAGAGACAATCTCCATTCCTTCCGAACTGATTATGCAAACGTAGAGGAGATGTGGCTCAAATTCAGAGATATAGTAGCAACAGCAATTGAGAGATTCATACCTCATAAATTGGTAAGAGATGGAACTGATCCCCCATGGTACACAAAACAGGTCCGAACGCTGTTGCAGAGGCAACGGAAAAAGCATGCGAAGTTCAGAAGAACAAGAAATCCCGAAGATTGGCTAAAATTTACAGACGCGCGTAATTTGGCACGGACTTCAATGCGAAATGCCTTTAATAGGTTCCACAACGAAACATAGTCTCGAAATTTGGTAGAAAATCCGAAGAAATTCTGGTCGTATGTAAAGTACACAAGCGGTAAGACAAAGTCAATACCTTCGCTGCGCAGTGCCAATGGTACTGTTACCGGCGACTGTTCCGCTATAGCGGAGTTATTGAACGCAGTTTTCCGAAATTCCTTCACCAGGGTAGGTGAATGGAATATTCCAGAATTTGCACACGAACAGCTGCTAGCATGAGTTTCTTACAAGTAGATACCTTAGGGATTGCGAAGCAACTCAAATCGCTTGATACGGGTAGGTCTTCAGGTCCAGATTTTATACCGATTAGGTTCCTTTCAGATTACGCTGATACAATAGCTCCCTACTTAGCAATCATATACAACCGCTCACTCACCGATAGAACTGTACCTACAGATTGGAAAATTGCGCAGGTCGCACCAGTGTTTAAGAGGGGTAGTAGGAGTATTCCATCGAACTACAGACCTATATCATTGATGTCGGTTTGCAGTAGGGTTTTGGAGCGTATACTGTATTCAAACATTATGAATCACCTCAAAGGGAACGATCTATTGATACGTGATCAGCATGGTTTCAGAAAACATCGTTCTTGTGCAACACAGTTAGCTCTTTATTCCCACAAAGTAATGGCTGCTATCGACAGGGGATCTCAAGTTGATTCCGTATTTCTAGATTTCCAGAAATCTTTTGACACCGTTCCTCACAAGCGACTTCTAATCAAGATGTGGTATCGTCTCAGTTGTGTGACTGGATTCATGATTTCCGTCAGGAAGGTCGCATTTCGTAGTAATAGATGGCAAATCATCGAGTAAAACTGAAGTGATATCAGGTGTTCCCCAGGGAAGCGTCCTGGGACCTCTGCTGTTCCTGATCTATATAAATGACCTGGGTGACAATCTGAGCAGTTCTCTTAGGTTGTTTGCAGATGATGCTGTAATTTACTGTCTAGTAAGGTCATCCGAAGACCAGTATCAGTTGCAAAGCAATTTAGAAAAGATTGCTGTATGGTGTGGCAGGTGGCAGTTGACGCTAAATAACGAAAAGTGTGAGGTGATCCACATGAGTTCCAAAAGAAATCCGTTGGAATTCGATTACTCGATAAATAGTACAATTCTCAAGGCTGTCAATTCAACTAAGTACCTGGGTGTTAAAATTATGAACAACTTCAGTTGGAAAGACCACGTAGATAATATTGAGGGGAAGGCGAGCCAAAGGTTGCGTTTCATTGGCAGGACACTTAGAAGATGCAACAAGTCTACTAAAGAGACAGCTTACACTACACTCGTTCGTCCTCTGTTAGAATATTGCTGTGCGGTGTGGGATCCTTACCAGGTGGGATTGACGGAGGACATTGAAAGGGTGCAAAAAAGGGCAGCTCGTTTTGTATTATCACGTAATAGGGGAGAGAGTGTGGCAGATATGATATATGAGCTGGGATGGAAGTCATTAAAGCAAAGACGTTTTTCGTCACAGCGAGATCTATTTACGAAGTTTCAGTCACCAACTTTCTCTTCCGAATGCGAAAATATTTTGTTGAGTCCAACCTACATAGGTAGGAACGATCATCAAAATAAAATAAGAGAAATCAGAGGTCGAACAGAAAGGTTTAGATGTTCGTTTTTCCCACACGCTGTTTGGGAGTGGAATGGTAGAGAGATTGTATGATTGTGGTTCGATGAACCCTCTGCCAAGCACTTAAATGTGAATTGCGGAGTAGACATGTAGATGTAGATGTAATGTTTGTTAACTACATCTTTTTCATTAATTGGATCATTTACATTAGCATGGCTACTGTTTTTAAAAACAATATAACCTTTAGTTAATTAAAAACTAGCATTAAATTCTTTTTGAAATTTGTAATTGCATTGGTTATCTTTGGATCTATTCATGATTGAATTTTTTTAATAATATCTTCAAATTTTCCTAGATTGAATGTAGGTATATTAAGTACTGGCTCAGTTTGTTTAGTTAGATGTATCTTACTTCCAAAAATTTCCCTTTATTAAATCTAGTATATCATTAAAATTATAATTCTCACATATCAATTTTAAAGCAAATAAACATAATGACCAGATATTACTTAATCAAAATATTGTATTCTTTCTGTATTGTAGTATAGTTCATTTTTTCGTAAATGGTTTACTAATTGTTTTGGTATATTACCACGAAATGAATCAAAAACCAATTTTTTATCATTATTTTTATAACAAATCCAATGAGTACCAGGACTATCAGATGTATCTAAATTTACTTTACCACATTGAATTTTTAATGGTTAATTTACTAATTCATCAATAATGCATACACCACGAATGTTTTTAATTTTTAATAGTTTAGTAAGTGTTTCTACATCGAAATTATTTACTGTGTTAGGGTAATCTTTATTACATTTCCAACTTTTTTCTCCATTTCTAAGTTGTGCCTTTTTTGTTCTTCTAATTCTTTATCATTTTTCTTTTTGTTTAATACTGCATTTCCAATTGCTGCAGGTCCTCCAGCTAAAATGCTAACACAGCTAATGATAATGGTAAAAATCCACCTTCATGCCTTTACTATCGATCTTGTTTGTTAAATAATCAATAATGTTTTCTACAACAGGAATAGCTAACGTAAAAAGTAAATTACCACCAACTTTCTTCTTTTTTTCCTTTTTTTAACATCTGTTAAAAATGGTTAAATTGCATTTAATTGTTCGTTATTTAGCTTTAAGTTAATTGACTCTGGTTTACTTTTACCACTAGGTAGCAAAGTATAATCAATTGTGAAGTTATTCATTGTTAAAAATTTAATAAAGATTTTTCATAAAGTTAAAAATTTATAAAGATTTTATTGAGTTTAAAAATGTATAAAGATTTTTTATAGTTAATTATTTATACAGTAAAAAATGTTTTATATGTTTATATGTTTTATATAGTTTAAAAATTTATCAAGGTTTTTATAATCATTTATTAGCATACCCATTATTCATCTACCACCCGCAAGATTTTCACCAAATGAAGCATGATTTGCATGCATTCTTTCTTTTGCAGCTAACTGACGTTCTTTTCAACTATATGTATTTTATCTAAATCTTTTTTATCTCTATAAGCAATATCATGTTTTTACAAGCATCATCTAATGGATTTATACCTTTATCACCTTTAGCTAATCTTTCGTCTAATTTGAACCTGAACCACAAAATGTACAAACTGTAAGATGTATTTCAAATGGGAATTTGTTAATTGAAGTATTTATTAGCTGTCTTCAGTATTTCTCACTTTTCCAAAATGTATGTGGAAGATTATTCAAAAATCTAATTAAATATGGAATTCCTTTCTGATTATCAATCATAAAATCACTAAATTTATTTGTTAACGTTTGTGCAATTCTAAATTTTTCATTATGATAATTATTATTTCCAGCTAGTTCTTCACCATGATTTACTGGCATTCTATCAATTAATTGTCTAACATCATTCAACCAAACATATTCAAATCATTTATCAGTATATTTTTCAGAACAAATATCTGAATCATCTACAGTTGTTCTTCTTAAGTTTGGTTGGTTGGTTGGTTGGTTTGGGGAAGGAGACCAGACAGCATGGTCATCGGTCTCATGGGATTAGGGAAGGATGGGGAAGGAAGTCGGCCATGCCCTTTCAGAGGAACCATCCCGGCATTGGCCTGGAATGATTTAGGGAAATCACGGAAAACCTAAATCAGGATGGCCGGATGCGGGATTGAACTGTCGTCCTCCCGAATGCGAGTCCAGTGTCTAACCACTGCGCCACCTCGCTCGGTCTCATAAGTTTGGAAAATAATTATTTGGTTTTATTGAATATTTATATTTGTTACCTCTACTTGATCTTATTTTATTTGGATAATTATCAGAATATAATGCTCCTGAATTTAATAATATATCTGCATAAGTTGATAAATTTTCACCATTAAACTTTTCATTTAAATCTTCTATAGTAATTTGTTTTTCAGTTAAAAGTCTCATTAATCCATCTGTACATACATATGTTTCTTTACCAACTGATAATTTATCACCATTGAATTCTACAGGTAAATTACTAACATATTTAAACATACCAACAAGTTTATATTTTAACATTCTTTCGCTAACATTTATCCTTTTAGTTTCATTTATCTTTTTACTTTCATTTTCTTCTTGGTGTTTATTTAATACATCTTGAATTGGTGTGTCAATCAATGTATAATCATATTTTCCAGGATTATCTTCAGATGAATCTGTTAATGGTTTAATTGGTAATAAATCTCCAAAATCTTCTATGGAATTATTTGTTTTTCAACTTCCCTATTTTCTTCAATTGCTTTTAAAACATTTCACCTAAATCTTCAATACCTTGATTTACTTTTTCAATAGCATCAGTAACACGTTGATCTTCCTTTTTATATTGCTCATATTCTGATCTTGGTTGATTTTTCCAAAACTTAAATTGTTCTTTTAACTCTTTAAATTTGTTTGTATTTTGTTTAGCTTGTTTAACAACTTTTTTATCATACTCAGCAACTATTTATTAGTGATGAAAAACATTAATTATTTTTATGTTTATTTTTTTATGTTTATACTCATGTTGAATGTTAAAGTTAATGTTAATGTTAAAGTTAAAGTTGGTGTTAAGTTAATGTTTTTGTTTATGTTGTTAAGAAATGTATTTTATTTCTAAGCTACCCTTCTATCTATTGTTAAAAAACCAAATTCATCTTTCCAAATTTTTATACACATTTCTTAAAAATTATTACACTTAAAATCTCCACCAAGAAATTCATAGTAAATATGTTTTAAGTTTGTATCATCTTGTCTAAAAATATTTAAAATAATTGAATTGTCACCAACTAAGTGTTTGGTATTGTTGAATAAGACTGAGCTACATAAAAGTAATCTATACCTTTGTGTCTACCTCTAGTAATTTAATTTCTAACAAGATCTTGATTTTCTGGAATAAAGTCATGAAATATAGCAACTGAATTTTCTTCAGATTCATCTAATGGAACAATTTCTTCATTATTTTCAATAACATTAACAATTTGTAAATTAATTTTATCTTCAATTTTTTACATTGTTAATAAAATCGTGATATTTCGGTTGTTCTAAACTTTTTGAATAAGCATACAAATGTTTAATTTTGTTCCATTTTAACCATCCTGCAGCTAAAATACAGTTATCAATCATTAATGTTGTTTTTCCATAAATTTATATATAATTAAAGACAATTTATTACAACATAAGGTTATGACTAAGGATGAAATAATTGAATTTACAGAATTACTTGAATGTACATTTAATTACAATTATTTCTCCTTTAATAATAAAATCTGCTATCAAAAATATGGCTTAGCGATGGGTAATTCCTTAGCTGGCACAGTCATAGTAAATGTTTGTAAATTACATTGAAATAAAAATTTTTTAAAATAATTCAGACATTGCAAACAAAATTTTGTATTATAATCGGTAAGTGGATGATACTTTAATACTTTATAATGGTCCAAAAGATGAAATCGATAGGTTTATTACAAAATTGAACTCTGTACATCCGAAACTACAATTTACAGTTCAACATGAAAGTCAAAAACGTATTAACTATCTGGATCTCGTTATATCCAATAAAAATGGCAAACATTCCTTCGCCACATACAGAAAACCTACAACTACTGATGTTAGTATTAATGCTAGGTCATGTCATCCTGACAAATATATAATAAAGCATTTTCTAAGTCAATGATCCACCGGATGTTAAAATTACCCCCTGAAGAAAATGAAATTAAAAAAGAAACAACTATTCTAAAACAGATTGCAAAGACAAATTCTTTTGATACACATCAAGTTGACATTATGTTTAATAAAATGCAACAATCACTATGTACACCACTAGTAGGAGCTGATAAATTCACAAAAATGACCTACATGGTGAACATATGAGATAGGATCAGTAATCTGTTTAAGAATTCTGAAATAACAATAGCATTTGAAACTAACAATATTTTGCAAAATAAATTAAGACATACTGTAGGTAATGATAACGACAGATTTCTCAGATCAGAGGTTTACAAGATACAATGTGGTGATTGTAGAAAAATATACATTGGCCAAACAGGCTGAAGCTTTACTACATGATACAAAGAACATACAACAGGTACTGCACGAGCAAAATCAGTGTTTTGCCCTCTCATAACTTTTAATAAGCAGGCAGAATGGATGGTACAACAGAATTTGCAAGTCCTTCATTATGCTAATAAAGGCTTATTATTAAACATTTTGGAGGAGATCGAGATATATGCCCATTATAGAGATGAACCGTCAGTGTTTCTCAATGAACAGTTGGATTTTCGTGAAAAACATTTTTATGATCTCTTTGACGAAATTATATGAACACGTATGTACTCTTTTGTCCAAAATTCATAGGACCCAGTTGTATCCATGGCAGAAATGTACCTTAGAACAGTATGTAAATATTAATATCACAATTTTAAACTTCCAACTAGAAATATTATGAAATATGACTACATTTTAATAAATCAGTTCTATGACATATAAAAAATCTGTGTAATATCATACCACTCTGCAGCAGATCATTCCATCATTACATATAACTCCAGTGCCAAATAAAGTTAATATAAGACAGACAGACTGAACCTGGCATAGATGTATACTTGCAGTCGAGACACAACTCACATATCAATATGATGCCACAATGCCAAAGACCTCCACAACATCGTTGACTTTCAAACCATTGTGATAGTACCACCTTAGCCCATAGAGGGCACACTGAGTATACATTGTCTGTACAGTAATTTTAAAGCTTTTAATCGATATTTTATACAATATTTAAGTAAGTAGTTTTTTGTAAATAACTATTTTTGTGTTATTATTGCATTTTGTTCTTTTACGTTTTGACGATTATGTGAACCCATTTAATACTGATTGTTTGACATGAGGTGGAGGGAGAAGAGGTAGGCGGACCAGCTTCATACTTAAGCGTATGCTCGTCACCTGCTGGCACCAGTTGACAATACAGCAGCTGAGAAGAGTGCTGCACCTACCATCTTCAAAGGATGCCATGGTATAACACGTCTCAATGTATTTCATCCCTATAATCATTTTGTCATATTTTATTGTCAATCTAGTAAGGTTTCTATTGCTTTCTAAATTAAATTACAGGTCTGATGATGGTCATGTGATATGACCGAAACCGGTCACCTATGTTCTTGTAACATACATGGTGTGATCAAGACTGAATTTTTAAAAGAAAAATTTCAATACATTTTATTTATTCACTTACATTCACAGTGTATTTTTTTACAAAATATCTTACTTTTGTTAAATAATACATGTTATTGCGTTTAAATTGTGTTTTAAATTAATTAATGAAGTTATAAATCAGTTGGTTATTATAATTAGTTGATTTATTGTAATAATATGGTATTTAGTTAATGTTTTAAAATCGGTTAAGTTAATTAAATATATTGAATTTTTTAAAAATCTGTTAAGCTGCTTATAAAATACAGAATTTAGTTTAATATTGAGCTATTGAGCTAGAACCTACAAAATCATTCTACTTGCGTGCCAGACATAGACCTGAACATGGGACTTTTGCCTTTGGCAGGCAATTGCTCTACCAACTGAGCTACCGAAGCACGTCTTGAAATCTGTCTGGACATATTTATTTTTCTATTAGTATTTAAAATAAATTCAAGATAGTTCATATTAACACTGCACGCAAAAGCTGATTCCCACACAGCAAACAACCAATTTCAAACAGGAACTGCCATTTGCTGAAATGATTAATTCAAGTGGTAATGTCTACCAACATGGTCACTTGACTAGAATACTAGAACACTAGAATACAACTGACGCACTGAAAGCCATAAGTGCCTAAGGCACACCATCGTCAGTCCCACATGTAAGTGAATATCGGAGAAACCAGTGAGATAAATTTTCGTTAATCTTCATAATTACAGCGTGGGTCTACAGTACGGATAAACCTGACCCACCATGAGATCAATAGATTTCAGAAGCCTGAATAAATGGCACAGTCTCACATTCAATGGTGATGTGCTTTAGGCCCTTAGGATTCTTAGGGCCTCAGATGGATTGCTGTACGATAAAACTGAAAACAATATATTATAACTCATTCAGAAACCCACAAAATAGGTTTTTCTGTCAATATAACTATAACATATAACCGACATCCGATCTAATCTTATCACATAGTGAGTAATTTGGAATATCTGCAGAGTGTGCTATCATGTAGTGGGATTTATGCTGAGCAAACAGGGATAAATTTCTGCCACAGTGTGCTACCACCTGGTGGCACCGACTTAAACTTGCAGTTGAATGGGAAGGGCTTGTTTATGAAATACATAAGTATTTGACCCATAAGGCAATTACGTCACCCCAGTTATGCATGCACAAAAGCACCTTAAAATGTGCACTACTGAAGATGTGCTCGCGAACCTGATGCCAAGTTTCATAGAGCCTTCAAGAGTAATAGTGCAGTAGATTTAAGTGCCGTATCTTTCAAATGGTTCAAATGGCTCTAAGCACTTTTGGACTTAACATCTGAGGTCATCAGTCCCCTAGACTTAGAACTACTTAAACCTAACTAACCTAACGACATCACACACATCCATGCCCGAGGCAGGATACGAACCTCCGACCGTAGCAGCAGCGCGGTTCCAGACTGAAGCGCCTAGAACCCCTCGGTCACATCGGCCGGCCGTGTCCTTAAGATTGTGGCATCTATGTTACGTTTAACAGCTTTCAAAGACAAGTAAGCAAGGTGTCGAAAGTTAGGGTATTCACATGCTCTTGTGCTCTTACACAGCAGCCACCACTGCATTTAATTGCTTTCCTGTGGAATATTTTGTGCGTTTCGCTTGTGGTTTCGAAGAGTCTGTCTATGTCTGTGATCACATGCATTGTTGTTTCAATTCTTACGCCCGTTTGGTGGAGATCCTTCCATTGCCTGAAAGCTAATGCATCTTTTCGATTGTCACATATGAGATAATGCAACGGTGATGTTCTAGCACCACCGATATTCTTTATTAGGAGACCCCGCATGTAGTTTGTTTCAGTAGCTTCAACAGCAAGAGGTAATAAAACGTAGTGCATAGTTCCATCACCATCTCACATTTTCAGTTTTGTTTTTTAATTGTCAGTTCTGGGTGTTAAAAGCACTGTTTCATCATTATGAGAGGTCGGAAGTATTCTGTTTGTGGGAGACTGCTGATCACTGCCACTGATTAATAGAATTTGGAACAGTATGACCTTTATGCATTTATTGATGGGAGAGAGCTCTTTGACATGATGTTGTGAAAGTATATTTGGGCTTTCCATCGGCTGCGAGTGTATGCCACAGGGAAATAGTCGTTTGTGTTTCTTAATGATGTTCCTTGTCAGCCACAAGTTTAAGCCATGAGAGCGCTGAGCGAGATAGACGAGATGTTTATATTGAGATAATGTATTTGTAGCCGCTTGCTGTCATCCTTTCGAATTGTGTTGTAAATGCAGCGAATAAATTTGCCAAACCAAACCAGGAAGAAATTCCAACTCATAACTGCCTACTGCAAGAGCCGATTTATAATGGGAATACCACCAGTACGTTTGGATGTAAGGTTTTTTGGAGAACGATCACTTATTCTTCTCGCTTTTATTACACAAAGTAATTTACATTCTCGTTTTGCATATTGTTTTTGCCTGTGAAAATCGTGCTTGTTTTTCGGTAGAGATCTTTACAAATATTAAAAGTAATAACATGGTTCCACTTTTAGTTAAGATTAATTGCTGCCGGCCGAAGTGGCCGTGCGGTTAAAGGCGCTGCAGTCTGAAACCGCAAGACCGCTACGGTCGCAGGTTCGAATCCTGCCTCGGGCATGGATGTTTGTGATGTACTTAGGTTAGTTAGGTTTAACTAGTTCTAAGTTCTAGGGGACTAATGACCTCAGCAGTTGAGTCCCATAGTGCTCAGAGCCATTTGAACCAAGATTAATTGCTAGGATCGTTTCAGGGACGGCCATGCTGCCATACCTGAAGCCAATAGCTGTCCCAAGAGGGTAGTGTCGGGAAGAATAGAGACGGAACAAGTGCAGCGCTTGCCTGATACTAAAGTCCCAGGTGTGACACTCACTGCTGTGAAAATTGTTACCATCTGACAGTTGGTGCGGCGCTAGCGCCCCACGCAGCGAGATAGCAGCCATAATATCAAAGTTTGTTTTAACCGTTAATTTTAATTTGCTAAATAGTTACTAAATTTCTGACTTCCAAGCCTTATAAAATTATCAAGACACGAATGGTCATGAAATACACGTCACAAAAGCCAAATCTCTTTGATTCAGAGACATAAGCCACAACTTAATGATGAAGAACTACTTTCTAATATGTGTATAATTGCAGCTTTCTCCACGGAAAAGAAGAGAATATAAAAACATATTTCATCCATCAGAAGAGTATATATTTTTTGTTGTCTGTTCTTATTATGACACACTTTCCTTGACACATAACAACTTTTTAGGGAGGCTAATGTTTCCCAAAGTCCCACACTTCTCTCGACTTTCTAATACTTTTGCTTCAAAGGCGAATGTGGTGAAAATTCTTGCCGTTTGCTGTTCATGTGAAGTAACAAGTGTAGAATTGGTTTCTTCTGTGTTGGGAAACAGTTTTATTGCTTTTATTTTTTTTATTATCACGTCTGTGTGTTTTTTCCTTAGCTACAGTTGTGGTAGCTGCTCTGCTACGTTAAATATGTAGGTATTGCATTCCATACACGTTACCTATTTTCCACATTCACTGATTTGACTGGAGGTGCAGCGAAGAAAACTTCGCGTTTTTGAGCAGATATACGACGCCTTTCTGCAAAAAGGTCAGATCTTCTGCTGTTTACTAACAGTTTTTTGTCCTTACAGGACACGACATTCTCCAGTAAATATCTCTAGGTTAAGAAAAAATCGTAAATAAATTGTTTTGTAATGTAATGATTCACACAATTTAGGACTGTTAGGAAACCCACAAAAGGCAAATGTGGTGTCTTCTTCTTCCTGCTCTTGCAATTTAGTGTGCTACAGACGCTCCCATTTGTAAAATAATTCTACAGACCAATATAAAGAATTACGGTTCGCTTTCACTTTCACAAGATCTCGCCGAACTCAACAGTATAACTTCCTGGCGGCTTCGCGCGCTGCGATCGCAGAGGGTACCAAAAGGAAGACGGAGTGTGGCGATTGTTATGTTAGACTAGGATGACCAGACGTCCCGTATTTTACAGGATCGTCCCTTATTCAGCTTAAATGTCTGTCGTCCGGAGAGAATAGTAACAGGACTAATCTTGTCTCGTTTTTCGTTAACCGTCCCGTAAATTTTGAAATACTGTGTTTTTAAGTAACATATCGCATAACCAAATGGAAAATAAATGTGGCCATACCCAAATAACGAAGAAAATATATTATTTGATAAAAAAAGCATAACGAGGCATGATATATGAAGTTCTTTGTTCGGTACTATGTGCTGCTTTCACATGGCTCGCAGTTTGTCATTTCCGGTTCCTTTGTGCGCTGCCTATCGCTTCAGGTCACCATATTTAGAAGTATGGTTTTAGACCGTTAGAGACACAGATTACTTTCCTTGATGTGATATATTGCAGACTTTTCACAGATATGCCAAAAGAAAAGTGTTTTTAGTGATGAAATCAAAGGTAGATTTTCATTTCTGAAATTAGATCAACAAAGCGAAAAATTGTTTCGTACCATGGAGGTCGATTGAAATTGTGCGACACATTAATGTGAAGGGACACAACGTAGGTGTTTCATGCAAAACTTTGTCACAAAGTATGATACCTTTTGATACTAAACGTGCAAATAGTGCCATGATAAATGATGAAGAAAAGCGTCTAGCTGCTGAGGAAGATTTGCTAGCTTTCCATGCAATGAAATACAACCATTCCCTCAGACAATGGACTGCACCGCTGCGACCATAAGGAAACTGAATGAGAAGAATCTTACCTGTTCCAGAACTTTTTGGAGAAGTGGATCATGTTAAAAACGTATGTGAAGTGAGAAATGCATTAAGCACTGTTAATTTTGTTGGTAAAAATGGTCTATCATTTTGAACTTCCTTGGATCTCAAGATACCAGCTGTACGAATTTGAAGCCTATTACTGCGTTTGTGCTAGCTCTATCTGGCATTAATGCTGGTGCAGAAAGCGTATTCTCTATCACAAATTCTTTATCGAGTGATGAATACGATAGGTTTAGTGTGAAAACTGTTAAAAAAATAATCTTAACTAAGATTCACTTTCAGGATACTTCATGTGTTGGTTTTTATAAAATTCTACGTGAAAACATAAATCTCCTGAATGCACACATTCTTTTATATAATATAAGAAAAACGACTTTTCAGAGACTACCCACCGCGAAATTTCCAGGGCAATTGAGAATGAGAAATAAGACCTATGTAAGTAATAATCATTGTCTACTATAGTTAACTCGTTATATTAAAATGATATATTGTGTTTGCATGTGACAACAATAAAATATTTGCTGTGTTAATAACGCAGGGTATTTTGTTGTTTTTTAGGGCAAGTTTTAACAAAATTGTACGATGACCTATGTAGTTGTAGGATAAACCATTTTAACACCAATCTGCTATACATACACTGAAGAGCCAAAGAAACACGTACAGCCACCTACTATCGTGTAGGGCCTCTGCGAGCACGCGGAAGTGCCGCAACGCGATGTGGCATGGACTCGACTAAAGTCTGAAGTAGAGCTGTAGGGAACTGACATAATGAATCCTGCAGGGCTGTCCATAAATCCAGAAGACTACGATGGGGTGGTGATCTCTTCTGAACAACAAGTTGCAAGGCATCCCAGATATGCTCAATAATGTTCATGTCTGGGGAGTTTTGTGTTTAAACTCAGAAGAGTGTTCCTGGAGCCACTCTGTAGTAATTCTGGATATGTGGGATGTCGTAGTGTCCTTCTGGAATTGCCCAAGTCCGTCGGAATACACAATGGACATGAATGGATGCAGGTGATCAGACAGCATGCTTACGTACGTGTCACCAGTCAGAGTCGTATCTAGACATATCAGGGGCCCCATATCACCCCAACTGCACACGCCCCACGCCATTACAGAGTCTCCACCAGCTTGAACAGTTCCCTGCTGAGATGCAGGGTCCATAGTTTCATGAGGTTGTCTCCATACCCGTATACGTCCATCTGCTCGATACACTTTGAAACGAGACTCGTCCGAGCAGGCAACATGTTTCCAGTCATCAACAGTCCAGTGTTGGTGCTGACGCACCCAAGCGAGGCGTAAAGCTTTGTGTCAAGGGTACAGGAGTGGACGTTCGGCTACGAAAGCCCATATCGATAATGTTTCGTCGAATGGCCCGCACGTTGACACTTGTTGATGCCCCAGCATTGAAATCTGCAGCAACTTGCGGAAAGGTGGCACTTCTGTCACGTTGAACGATTCTCTTCAGTTGTCGTTGGTCCCGTTCTTGCAGGATCTTTTTCCAGCTGCAGCGATGTAGGAGATTTGATGTTTTACCGGATTCCTAATATTCACGGTACACTCGTGAAATGATCGTACAGGAAAATCCCCACTTTATCACTACCTCGGAGATACTGTGTCCTGCTGCTCGTGCGTGGACTATAACAGCACGTTCAAACTAACTTAAATCTTGATAACCTGCCATTGCAGCAGCAGTAAGCGATCTAAAAACTGCCCCAGACACTTGTTGTCTTACATAGGCGTTGCCGATCGCAACGCCGTATTCAGCCTATTTATACAGCTCTGTATTTGAATACTCATGACTATACCACTTTCTTTGGCGCTTCAGTGAATATAGTATTAACGAAAGTTTGCAGAAAATTTTGATTCACTGCAGCGTCTAATTTGTGTCCCATCTTTTGATGTTGGAAATCTAGTCGCCATATGTTAGACTGGCTGACACTAATCCGTCAGATAGAGGCCAGCTGCGTGCCTTCTGCCCTGACGTGCCTCAGCCAGCTGTGAAAGGTGAGTCTTATCGCACGCTGGTGGACACGCGTGACGTCATTATGACGTGTACATGGTGTTTCGAAGACGACAGAGACTGCGTATCGACTCTTTTGATCGTTCGAGACGCTAAACTGCGGTAGCCATTTTTGCACATGAGTTAAAGGAGCAGCTCATCATATCTTCGATTGGCATATTCACTACAATTTTGGACACTATTGACGTGTTTATTTGTTTGAAAATGTGAACCTTCCAAGTTTTGGAAAAATGGCTCACTATACAGTTTGTAAATGGTAAATTTGGGAACTCTGTGAATCAGTGTCATAGTGGCTCAATCAGTTAAACAAAGTTGTAAAGGGATGGAGGTAGTATAATCGAAGCTACTGACGGCAATGTTTTTTTTTAATGCGCAAATTTTCTTCAAGTGGCATTTGCAGCGTGGTATGGGGTCCACGTTAACCTCGAAACAAGTAGGGAATTACCTTCAGAAATGATTCCGTTTGTAATGGTACTTGAATTACGTAACCATTACGGCACCTCACCTGAACCTCTCGATACCAGTTATATTCTACTGTGTTTCCGTAAAGTAGTTAACATTTTTCTGAGACAACATTCAGATTTGATTTCATTAATGTAGAGGTACTTTGATACATCGATATGTTTATTCTTATGTGTATTCTTTTTTTGTCACTATGATCTTTGACATACTTGTAACTCTGATTTTTGGGCGCGTAAGCGATTATTAGTTTTTAGTTTTTAGAGTGTCGGACCCTGAAAAAGTCAAGTCTTGGACGTCATGTTGGAAAGACGCATATTGTAGTCAGCTTATAAAATGTCAACTTTAACAGTGAGGAAGATGTTTTCAAGTACGTTTTGTATTGTGAAGTGATGTTTTGTGTGCTACGTGATACTGCAACAAAAGCAATAAAAAGGAAGTGTAACTTAAATTCGGACTGCTGATTACTTTTTTACATCACCATTGTGCTAACTTTCAAAGGTTTAATCTTCAAGAATGGTTTGTGAAACGCATCTATAAAACTTTTGAGTGTAGCGTAATAAAACCTAGGCCTCTTTGCATCCGAGCTTGGAATCATCACCACCTAGATTTTCGACGATTGAGCCATGATTTTACAACGAGACCAGCGTGGGATACACGAAAAGTTGTTGCCTAGTTTATTCATTATTACATGAAATGACTTTATTAACTGTGCTCTAATGACACCTGCCACATAATAACTTTGTTGTTGCCCGAGCCGGCCGAAGTGGCCGTGCGGTTAAAGGCACTGCAGTCTGGAACCGCAAGACCATTACGGTCGCAGGTTCGAATCCTGCCTCGGGCATGGATGTTTGTGATGTCCTTAGGTTAGTTAGGTTTAACTAGTTCTAAGTTCTAGGGGACTAATGACCTCAGAAGTTGAGTCCCATAGTGCCCAGAGCCATTTGAACCATTTTTTTTGTTGCCCGAAAATGCAGTATTTAGCAGCGTGAGCAACACCATAATCATTGTTAAATTTTGACCTTTGTTGTGGTAGGGTTGTTAGGCGTTGTCAAAATGAAAGACTGAAATGTCTGACGCCAAAGCATATCCTCCATATTGTCAACCAAGTACAAATATCATTGAAGCACTACATCAGTGTGCCTGAAGTTGTTCCAGTGCTTTTAGTTTATTAGTAAGAATTATTAAATCTGACTTCCAAACATACTTTCAAGATTTTCTATCTCGCCATGGGGAGAGACTGGTGCATGTCTGACTTACTTGACGTAACTCATCGGGGAACTTATTAGACACATCTAGTGATAAGTTTAACTTCTCACTTAGTTGCTACGTACATGATAGGTGCAGCATTTTTGCTGAAAGTAAGTGACCAAAGAGCTTTTTTCTCAAATACCAGTCTGAAGTGACTATACTGAGCTGACAATATTTGCAAATGGTTCTTTGTATCAGTAAAATGCGAAGTTTTCTTAACATTAATCATTTGACATTCAACACATTTTAAAATTTGTGGGAGTACTTTCATTGCAGTTACCAAATGATGATGAATACTGGACTGAACAACTCTATTTCCGAGGAAATTGGGATGAAGATATTAAAATACCAGAAAAAATAATCTGTGGCATGTTATGTCCTAGTACATCATTGTTTTATGTGTCAGTGTAGACTACCTTTTGTTAAACGCACCGTCATTAGTCACGCTGTAAGCCTTTAGGATTGTGAAGAATCCTGTTAACAAAACTTTGCATTTAACTGATACGATATGTGTATCTGGTCGACAATGCAGAGAATATGGTTCAGCGTTAGACATTTCTGTTTTTAATTTTAACTACTGAATCATTTGTCAGAGCAATTCCCTACTTCCGTTGAGTTTAACGTGGACTCCGTTATACGCTGCTATTTGGTGGCAATTTTCGCATTTTTTTTAACTTGACCCTCAGCCGTTTCGAACACTTCTTTCATCAGATAACTTCCTTTAGCCAACTGTGTCACTGCGACATTGACCGATAAAATTCCGTATCTACAATTACAAAGAGTTTTGTGATCTTCTTTGTTCCAAAACTTTGCAGTTTCATATTTTCGAAGAAAATAAATGCATCAATAGCTCCCAAAATTGCTGTAAACATACCAGCTGAGGATTATAATGAGCTGCTCCTTTAATTCGTCGGCAAAAATATCTACTGCAGCTTAGCGTCTAGCACGATCGCAAAAGTCAATACGCAGTCTCTGTCGTCTTCGATACAGCATGTACACGTCATAATGACGTCACGGGTGAAGCTAGCAGTGTGCTATATGACTCACCCAACTGAGAACGCCTCGTAAACACGGCCTGCGCGCCGTCTGCGTTGCCTCTCCGCCATTCTCGCCTTAGGCGAATGATGTAGCCACACTGAGCTACCAGTTTGTGTGGAATAGTGTATTTGACTGTTTTCTGGAAACTGTCTTAAATGATTCATTATGTCATTTTGTGCACCTAACACGGTTCTTTTCATTTGGAATTTCAATATTCTTTTACAAAAGTGGAAACGAAATTGAAATAATTTGAAAGCCCGCTAAAACGCTCCATTCGAGTCGTTATGCCTGTGACGTCACTGGCTAGCTCGCTGGCTCTACTGCTACAAAGCTAATTCACAGTGACCCCTCATTTTGGAATTTACGCTTCGGAAAATGGGTTACAAATGGTGCGTCGTGCCATACTGAACAAATGCATCTGTAAAAACTGCTCGAAACTTGTGTTTGAGTGTTCCAGAGAATGAGAAGATGCGTAAAATGTGGTCGCACTGTACTAGCAAATTGCCACCATGTCGACGCACAAGTTCCCTAACTTAATTACAAATGTTTTGCACTGTGAAGTTAACATTAATTTTACCTCTAAGATATGATTTCCCAGTGTCACAATGAAGGATAGGATTCAATGAAATCAAACTCTTAGTGAAGATAGTCGTTTTACCCATTTTTACACAAATAACTCTGCAGTTCAGTTGTTGCAGTGATAGGCCCTCGAATATTATAAGATGATGTCTACACATTGCTGGTTCGAATCCAACCGGAAAGAATATTTTAACTTACTTGTAAAACGACTTGCAGTACTCTCATATGAAAACCAAATCACAATTACAAAACTTCACATCACCAATCAGAAACTGAATATTAGTGTGTTTTCCTTGATGTTTACATGCACTTACATTGGCAATCGCTGTTTACACACGTCACGTTCAAAAATATATTTTCTAGTTAATGTAACCACACACTTTTTACTTGATTAGAAGCGATGGTGATTTTTTTCGTGGTGTCTAGCTAGGATCTTCATTGTTTATGCTTTTAGACGTTCATCATCTTATATCACGATGAATTAAGTCTACTTCAGACCATGACGTGAGTTTCCACTCACAAACGTCACAGCTCTTACGTTTGTGTTACCTGCATGTTGTACATCTATATATATATAAAATAAAGTCGTGTTAGTTACACTATTTATAACTCAAGAACGGCTGGAAATGTCAGCTAAACGTCACTATAAAATGTGGCATAACAAAAACGCACCTCACATGGAATAACAAAATGCAAATGACAGCTAAACCTCACTATAAAACGTGGCATAACAAAAACGCATCTCACATGGAATAACAAAACACAAATGACAGCTAAACGTCTATGGTTAAGTATCAGTATATATCATTAATTAAAAATTTAAAGAAATAATTTGTATTTTCTTTGAATCATAATTAACAATGCTGCGACCAAGACGATCGAATATTTCTCGACAAAGCCGTAATGCAAGAAGGATACAAAACATTGTGAATGAAAGGACTGAAGAGGAACAACTTATCAACAAAGTATTCCCAAACATCATTACTAACTACAAAGGTAATGAATGGTTGAGTGAGTGAGCAATTTTAGCGGCTAAGAATAAGGATGCAGATGACCTAAACTACATAATTCAGAATGAGATCATTGGTAAAATGCATTCATTCAAATCTATTGACTGTGTAACAAATGAAGATGAAGCCACCCACTATCCAACTGAATTTTTAAACACCTTGGATGTGTCTGTGAGGAAGTTCTCATTCTGAGGATCCCGATGATCCCAACCGATATGCCGTTTGAGTTCAAAAGACTCCAGTTTCCCTCGCATTCGCCATGACCATTAAAAAATCGCAAGGCCAATCCTTGAAAGTTTGTGGTTTAAATCTGGAATATCCATGTTTTTCACATGGTCAATTATATGTGGCATGTTCACGGGTCGGAAGACCATCTGCGTTGTTTGTTCTTGCGCCTGATAATAAAACAAAAATTTCGTGTATCACAAGACACGTAACTGAAGAGTGGAAGCTATTAACCAAAAAACATAAAGAATAAAGAATCATTAAAATACTTAATTTTTTTGTTTGTATTTCCTAATAAAAAATTGAACTTAACAACCAAAATGTGATTATTTATTGGCTTTAAGGCGGAAGAGAGTTCGCCGGGTCAGCTAGTGCTTTACATTTGTGCATATACACTCCTGGAAATTGAAATAAGAACACCGTGAATTCATTGTCCCAGGAAGGGGAAACTTTATTGACACATTCCTGGGGGTCAGATACATCGCATGATCACACTGACAGAACCACAGGCACATAGGCACAGGCAACAGAGCATGCACAATGTCGGCACTAGTACAGTGTATATCCACCTTTCGCAGCAATGCAGGCTGCTGTTCTCCCATGGAGACGATCGTAGAGATGCTGGATGTAGTCCTGTGGAACGGCTTGCCATGCCATTTCCACCTGGCGCCTCAGTTGGACCAGCGTTCGTGCTGGACGTGCAGACCGCGTGAGACGACGCTTCATCCAGTCCCAAACATGCTCAATGGGGGACAGATCCGGAGATCTTGCTGGCCAGGGTAGTTGACTTACACCTTCTAGAGCACGTTGGGTGGCACGGGATACATGCGGACGTGCATTGTCCTGTTGGAACAGCAAGTTCCCTTGCCGGTCTAGGAATGGTAGAACGATGGGTTCGATGACGGTTTGGATGTACCGTGCACTATTCAGTGTCCCCTCGACGATCACCAGTGGTGTACGGCCAGTGTAGTAGATCGCTCCCCACACCATGATGCCGGGTGTTGGCCCTGTGTGCCTCGGTCGTATGCAGTCCTGATTGTGGCGCTCACCTGAACGGCGCCAAACACGCATACGACCATCATTGGCACCAAGGCAGAAGCGACTCTCATTGCTGAAGACGACACGTCTCCATTCGTCCCTCCATTCACGCCTGTCGCGACACCACTGGAGGCGGGCTGCACGATGTTGGGGCGTGAGCGGAAGACGGCCTAACGGTGTGCGGGACCGTAGCCCAGCTTCATGGAGACGGTTGCGAATGGTCCTCGCCGATACCCCAGGAGCAACAGTGTCCCTAATTTGCTGGGAAGTGGCGGTGCGGTCCCCTACGGCACTGCGTAGGATCCTACGGTCTTGGCGTGCATCCGTGCGTCGCTGCGGTCCGGTCCCAGGTCGACGGGCACGTGCACCTTCCGCCGACCACTGGCGACAACATCGATGTACTGTGGAGACCTCACGCCCCACGTGTTGAGCAATTCGGCGGTACGTCCACCCGGCCTCCCGCATGCCCACTATACGCCCTCGCTCAAAGTCCGTCAACTGCACATACGGTTCACGTCCACGCTGTCGCGGCATGCTACAAGTGTTAAAGACTGCGATGGAGCTCCGTATGCCACGGCAAACTGGCTGACACTGACGGCGGCGGTGCACAAATGCTGCACAGCTAGCGCCATTCGACGGCCAACACCGCGGTTCCTGGTGTGTCCGCTGTGCCGTGCGTGTGATCATTGCTTGTACAGCCCTCTCGCAGTGTCCGGAGCAAGTATGGTGGGTCTGACACACCGGTGTCAATGTGTTCTTTTTTCCATTTCCAGGAGTGTAGAAAGCCTCATCGCCCTAGACCTCGTCGCACGGTCGGCGTATGGTAATATTTTCGATACTAGCAATTCTTTCCAAAAAACTGAATTGTGTGTCCGCAAAATAAACGCATTTATCCTTGAACGATTAGTGTGAAGCTATATGTAACACATCCCACTATCCAAACAACTGCTACAGTCAGTTCTTGATGACGCTATTTTCGTATTTCCTGTAAAACTTTTAAAAATAAATGATTTTTCTAGGATTTTTTCCCCACCACAAGTACATTCTTTTCCAAAGGAACCTTCCCGGCGCCCAAGGGGAGGTGTGGGGGCAGAGTGGGCACGGGTCGCAACCCAAGGCCTGGCCATGATGTCCCGTTCCCACCCTCCACGAACCAAGGAAAGAGTACGGAACGTGGAGTACAGGTGCTATGAACATCGTTTATTTGTTTATTTTTCTTTTCGTTTTTTTATTTCTATTTATTTATATATTGATTTTTGTCATTAATACTACCGAGAATACCAGGAAACCGGCGTCACGCGAGGAGAAGGGCGCAGCAAGACGTCAGACTAAGAAGAACGTTCCGATTACCAGTGAATATGTCGGTTCTAAGTGTGGAAGAGGTGGGGATCAACTCTTCATGATAGGAACACCCCAGCTCTGGGGTGGGTTAAGAAAGATACTGCAGAGGAAACTGGAGAAAAATTGTCTGTATTTTGGATTGCGGGCAACCGCACAGTGGCATTCATTGAAGAACTGCTAAAAGTCCAGCGTACATTTCTCGCCATCAGCAAACAAGTAGTGTGCTGCGTGTGCACAAATCCACCTCATACAGTTCGTCTTGCTTGCGGGAAGTATTTCGCGTCCGGAAAGAGCAGCAGTTGAGTAGGTATCTGACGAGGAGTCGGGTAATTAGGGCAACATCTGTCGCACTAAGAGCGGGACACCTCCCGCCGATCTGCACACCAGGCGGCGCCCGTCTGTGTCCATAACATCGCAATCGACAACAACGGGGTGTCTGCGATGTGAATCCTGTGAAGGTGTCACCGGCATCCTTGCTTCCCATTGGCAATAAGGTACCATACAGACTGGACGTCCTGTCAAGATAAGGAGCGCACACTGATGGCCAAACGGCACGCAAGTCGACGTGGGGATGATTCCCCTCAACCACATTCGGTGACCTGTGCTGCTGAAGGAAACCATAGAACGCCCGCCCTCGTGGATGTCAACTGCGCCGGCAGTGCCACAGTACGGACGTAGCTCAGTTCAAGGAAGAAGTGGCGGAAGTAAAAGAAGGGCAGCAGGATTCCCGATAGATGCTGCGAGAGAGTGTGGTGCAAGGCCTCCAGCAATAGCCTGGTAAGGCACGTAGGACCGCGGCGCCGCAATGTCATGTGAGAGCCAATGAAAAGGGCTACCGCTCTGTCAGGCACATGATACAAATCTAAATCGCCCCTGCACCGCTGGAGGGTGAGGGTTTCGTACTTTATCTTGAATAGCAAGCTGTGGCAAACAAACGAACCCAATGCCGCTAGCATGCGGCAGGCCAAGGATGGCGGAACAGGAAGTGTCTGTGCCACGGGATACGTGGCGCCAAATATACACTGACGTATTGTGTGCGTTGCAGAAGATCGAGTGCTCGTAACCGGTGATCTAAGAGCCTAGCTCGTAGTTGGGAACGTAGACGTCGGCAGTTGAGGGCAATTTTCCACCGCAGATCACTTGCGAAATCGAATTCTAAGCATTTGAGAGTATCAGCTACACGCAAAGGAGCAGCACTGTCAGCAAGAAGTCCCGCACCTATAGCCATGGCGCTCGATTTGCGGACGTTAAGGCAGCTACCAGAAGCTTCGCCGTAGGTGATAACCCATGGCAGTGACTCCCTGACCCCAGCACCGCTACGAAGAACGATGACAAGATCGTTTGGATACGCAGTGCAGCTGAATACATGGTCACCTACAGACATCCCAGAGAGGCGTTGACAGAGGCTGCATACCAACAGTTCCATGGTGAATGCATACAACAGTGCACGGAGCGGGCAGCCTTGACGCACTGATCGACGGATCGAGATGGGAGGAGTAAGACAGCCATTGTAGAGTACGCGAGACGTAGCTCCACGAAGGAGACGCACTGGGACGTCGACGGTAGCATCAGAGTAGCCCATATTGCGGAGCAACCCTTCCAGGAAGCCGTGATCGACGCGATCGAACGCCTAGCTGACGTCAAGAGCTGCCAAAAGTCCAGGCATACGACGTGCGCGAGCAAGAGAGAGGGCAGTGCGAATGTTACTGGTACCTTCCAAAGATGTTTGATCGTGAGAAACCACGTACCGAGCTGTCCGTTTAAGCCACGCAGCCAACAGGCGGGTAAAGATCTTTGCATCGCTGTCGAGAAACGTCAAGGGGCGGTTATCGCATATCCGTGAGGTACCTCGAGGCTTGTGGATGGAAATCGTCTGGAATCGGTACGAAAGTAGACATAAGGTCCTGACAAATTTCCGTCCACACTGGCGCCAGAAGGGGACGAAATGTCTGATAAAACTCCAGTGGGAGGCCGTCAGGACCAGGGGACCTATTCGTAGAACCCGCCTGAATAGTGTCATGGACTTCGCTCTCCGTGATGTTAGCAATGAGATCCATCGTCGCATCCACGGCAGCCGAGCCAGAGGAGAGTCTGGAGACCGTCGTAATGTTTTCAGGGAGGTGACGTTGTTCAGAGTACAGTGTAACATAATGTGCATGGAGGACAGACCCGATATTCCGTTGGGTATCAAAACGCTGCCCACCATCAATCGTAAGAACATTAATCAAATTCCTCCGACGGGGGCGTCATTCCACGATGACAGGATACATAGATGGACGCTCTTGCACTAACCCATCGTGTATGCGCTCCTTCAAAGTGGCGGCGAGAGAGGGACGTGAGCTATGCCTTGGCGCCTGGTGCTCTGGCGAATACGGAATCATAGCACATTCCCGGAGAAGGGGGAAATAGAATTCATGAGTCCGTCGCCGCCACGCAGCAACCTCCCTCGAGGCCTTGCGGAGAGCAGGCTTTGCACAGAGCACTCATCATGACAGGGCAGACTGATAGGCATCACGGCGTCGACGACAAGCTGCCTACGTGGTCTCGATGAGGTACCAGCAGTCGGGAGAAGTAAGGTGGATCGTGTTCAGTTTCCATGGTTGGATTCGAGCACAGGACCTCTTTCATCACTCTGAGATGTTCTACCAAGTGCGCTACCGAGCGCCACTGCTATGCAATCCCTCTGCCGAGTGTCTTCTATAGAGGAAATCGCCACGAAGATTTGCTAAGAATAACTTTATTGCGATTTGGATCGTAGCTCACGACTGGTAATCGACAATCTAGTTATAATATACGGACTCATTTGCAAAATGTTCTACAATTCATTAGTTTGGAGCCGGCCGGGGTGGCCGAGCGGTTCTAGGCACTACAGCCTGGAACCGCGCGACCTCTACAGTCGCAGGTTCGAATCATGCCTCGGGCATGGATGTGTGTGATGTCCTTAGGTTAGTTAGGTTTAAGTAGTTCTAAGTTCTAGGGGACGGATGACCTCAGAGCCATTTGAACCATTTGAACCTTGGTTTTGAGTGAGTTTAATGATACTACAGTGAGCAGGGACACGAATGTCCGTCGTTGCACGGGTCGCCGCTCTAAATGGGTGGACCATAAACACATCAAAGTTCGCGAGTTTTCCACTGACAGTGATCGCAAAATTCCTTTCCATTGTTACTTAAAAAATATGATTGCGATTTCCATTGCTAAATCGCTAAACCGTTTGCAGAAAAACCTCGTAATTTCGGCTAACGCTCCCTATAACACATGTATAACTTCGTCTTACCCCTAATTTGTGACGTCACCAGAGCTTCAGCCAGTAACAGAGCGTTTTTGATCACGTGACCAAATCTTGATATTAAATTATTTTTAAGCTTCAATTATATAAAAATGACAGATATTTTGTTAGAATATTGGACGTAAATGCTATTTGAATGTTATAATCAATCAGAGTAACAACATCAGAACCACATTTTTAATATAGGGAAATAGCCAATTAGCCGACGCAAGCACTTATGCATAAGTACATGTATTAAGACACAAAGGAGTTACAGACATCGACTGCGAGCAGGCAATGATTAAAATCAAAAAAGAAAGTTGGAAATTTATGCCCTACCAGGATTCTAACCTGAGTCTCGTGCTTACTAGGCTGACACACTGACCACTGTGCCATCCAGACACAGTGGGCAGCACACCTGCACGTACTACCCTAGCATGCCTCCCATCGGGCCCAAATTCTCAACTTAACCACACACTACTAACGTAGTGCCCCTTGCCCATTATCGTCATTACTCGCGGCATTTTGACGATTCCTGTAAGAGTTCAAGACTGCTGTGCATCTGCACCGAAGATATCATTGGCCGTCTTCCCCATAATTATATTTAAGTCTGTTCTTTCAGGCATCTCTGAAAGAACAGACGCCACAAATATACAAATGCATGTCTTTATTGTTTTATTAAGCACTGGATTTGCACAACACTACACACTGAGACATCACAGCAATAAGTAAGGCACAAGCATATATTTTTGGGAGCTGATCATGCTCAAGTAATTTAATACCTAAATTTTACTTTTTTTGATCTTATGCATGAGTCTGGCTGTATGCGGCAGCCACTACAAGCTTATTGCATTAATGATTATTTCGACAAGTATTATTTCATGTTTTATAAATGTTCACACGATCAAACACTTGAAACACTGTCTTGGCGGATATAGTTAGTTAATGTTGTTAACTCTTTTTATGTACCATTATAAGCCTACCCTGTAAAAGTCAGGCTAAAGTTGCAATTGTATTAAGTTTTCAATGATTCGAAGTTAAAGTTTCCCATAGCTCATATTTTTACATTTTTCTCTTATCACTCAGTGGAAGATTGCTGAGAGTTTCGCGACATTTTTATTTCCAGTAATTACTTTGGAATAGGATTCTTTTCTCTTGTGGAGTCATCAGTCAATGACAATCAAAGAGTGCCATCAAGGGAGTTTGATTCTTTCAAAAACAGGAGGTGATGCAGTGACGTGACAGTACCAATGAATATTTCACTTTGCAGTATTAAGAAAACTTTGCAAATTAATTTTATTAACTGTACTGTAGGGAAATACGTAATTAGTGGCTTCTGGTGTAGGATTTGCGAATTTCGCTTCACTGAAGCAGGCCTGAGAGAGTGTCGTGACGGACCTGCGTGGTCGCAGCGCTATGAACACAGGACGACTCGAGATGTCCCCTTCTCCTTACCCCAGCCAGGCTGCTGCTTTGCAGAAATGTTGTGGCCATACGCTGGCTGGCTTCCGTTGTCTGTGAGTGGCACGGCTCTTAGAAGTTATAGCAGGGCGATGACAGGTCCCATGAGCATTTCTGATGGGATGAATCTGCATTTCCCATCAGCGACTGCGAATACCCGACATCGACATTGTACATTTTTGAGTGTGGGAGAGTTCCAGAATCTAACCGTCCAGATGATGACAGCCAATCAGAAGGGTCATCAGCATAGGTTCTACCGTGTGAGTGTCTGAAGCACTGAGTAGGAACACAGCATATGCAGTGTACCAACCTCCGGCCAGTTAAGGGGCATGCTCTAAGTGGAGAAGATTCAGCAGGCATCCGCTGCGTTTCAGCGTGACGAGAGGAATTCTTGGTCATTACTGTACCGAAAGTTGTGAATCCCCCCTCCAAGCTATGGTTTTCTGGGAGCGGAGAGGAAAGCGAGTTAGTCAGACATAGTGCAGAGATGCGTGGCTGAGCGGTCACATCGAGAAGGAGAAGCGCCTGGTCGCAGTCTGGCCCAGTTTTTGCTGAATCTATCATGTATGTGTCGCTTTTTAGCTCGAGACCTGTTTTTTCTTTGAGCAGCTCACTATTTTCGAGGTAAAAAAAAAAATGGCTCCAAGCACTATGGGACGTAACTTCTGAGGTCATCAGTCCCCTAGAACTTAAACTTAACTAACCTAAGGACATCACACACATCCATGCCCGAGGCAGGATTCGAACCTGCGACCGTAGCGGTCGCGCGGTTCCAGACTGTAGCGCCTAGAACCGCTCGGCCACCCCAGCCGGCTTGCGAGGTCAGTTCCGCAACTTGTGTTACTTTTTCAGTGTCTTTACTTCTTTGGATCTTAAATCCGGCTTTAACTTGCATTTTTAAGATGTACAGATCTTGGAAAGCCAGATTCGGAAGGATATAAGTTGCAATAGTTATCCGGAGATGAAAAGGCTTGCACAGGATAGAGTAGCATGGAGAGTTGCATCAAACCAGTCTCTGGACTGAAGACCACAACAGAATCATCAGAAATGGAAGTTGGCATAATTAAACAATCACTGAGTTTATGTGGATCAGAAAATGCTAGTGTGTCAGATAGTCTAAGAACAGAGCATGAAAATTCAGTCACAGAAGATCTGAAGTGCAAAGTTATTGCAAATGGTGTGGGAATTACAATCTAGTATAGGGAGAATGAATTCTAAATAACAATAAAGGAATTCTGAATAAACTACAAATATTGAATGCATGAAGTCAGAGACAGGGAAGATTAAAAATGAAACAGATGGTACGATGGAGGAGAAAATTAAAGGATATAAGAGCACAAACGGGTAAAATATAGAACTAAGTTGGGCTGGCTAACTGTGAAGTTGAGTCAGTTAAGAAGTATGAAATGTGACGCTTGTTCAGTCGCTGTTGTGAGAATGGTGTGCTGTGGCTTGGTAGTGGAGAGTGCTATCTCCATATCATACTCACACGCTCATCACGCAAACTTTTGTAATCCAGAAAATTTAGCTAAGTCTTCTGTTCAATTAGAGATATCCACCAATTGTCAGCAGAGCCCTCTGTCCCAAGTGAGCTTGGTTCAGGCAATCACTTATTGTACTTTTGAGCACTACAGCGTCCATTCCATCGTGGAATATAATTTGTTAGATTTTCCAGAGATATTGTTCTTTCGTTGAGTTTCAAATAAACAATCACATTTGTGCCAGTTATGGGAATTTAGGAAAAATAAATCCAGTGTTCAAAAGAACTGATTTCTTTTCCCCTTTTTTTATGGCCCTACAACAGTCCAGGTCAGGCGACGCTCAAATACTAAATATGACTGATTTCTTCCGCATGACTGAATTGTGCTATTGCTGTGATGGCGCTCCATTGTAAAGCAGGTACCCCTCTGCAGAACGATATATATGTCGTAGGAAATGTAATTAATTTGTTTTTTTGTATGACAAAAGACTATGGTCTCATCTGGATTCAGTACAGTCTTGAGGTCACAGAGCTGTTTTCAATGATTGTGGTTAGCAATTTTCTGGGTTATAAAAGTTTGCATATTTGCGTTATGAGCATGTAAGTGTGATACAGAGATAGCACTCTCCACTGCCAAGCCACAAAACACCATTCTCACAACAGCGACTGAACATGCGTCACATTTCATACTTCTTAACTGACTCAACTTCACAGTTAGCCAGCCCAACTTAATTCTATATTTTACCCGTTTGTGCTCTTATATCCTTTAATTTTCTCCTCCATCATACCATCTGTTTCATTTTTAACCTTCCCTGTCTCTGACTTCATGGATTCAATATTTGTAGTTTATTCAGAATTTCTTTATTGTATCTTAGAATTCATTTTCCCCATACTAGATTGTAATTCCCTCACCATTTGCAGTAACATTGCACTTCAGATCTTCTGTGACTGAATTTTCATGCTCTGTTCTTAGACTACCTGACACGCTAGCATTTTCTGATCCACATAAACTCAGTGATTGTTTAATTATGCCAACTTCCATTTCTGATGATTGTGTTGTGGTCTTCAGTCCAGAGACTGGTTTGATGCAACTCTCCATGCTACTCTATCCTGTGCAAGCCTCTTCATCTCCGAATAACTATTGCAACTTATATCCTTCCGAATCTGCTCAGCGTGTTCATCTCTTGGTGTCCCTCTACGATTTTTACCCTCCACGCTTCTCTCCAGTACTAAATTGGTGATCCTTTGATGCCTCAGAACGTGTCCTGCCAACCGATCCCTTCTTCTTGTAAAGTCGTGCCACAAATTCCTCTTCTTCCCAATTCTTCTCAGTACTTCCTCGTTAGTTACGTGATCTACCCATCTAATCTTCAGCATTCTTCTGTAGCACCACATTTCGAAATCTTCTATTCTCTTCTTGTCTAACAGTGTATCGTCCATGTTTCACTTCCACATATGTCTACTCTCCATACAAATACTTTCAGAAACGACTTCCTGACACTTAAATCTATACTCAATGTTAACAAATGTCTCTTCGTCAGAAACGGTTTCCTTGCCATTGCCAGTCTACATTTTATATCCTCTCTACTCCGACCACCATCACTTATTTTGCTCCCCAAATACCGAAATTCATTTACTACTTTAAGTGTCTCATGTCCTAATCTAAAACCCTCAGCATCAACAGATTTAATTCGAACACATCACATTATCCTCGAATTGCTTTTGTTGATGTTCATCTTACATCCTTCTTTCAAGACACTGTCTATTCCGTTCAGCTGCACTCCCAAGTCCTTTGCTGTCTCTGACAGAATTACAATGTCGTCGGCGAACCTCAAATTTTTTATTTCTTCTCCATAGATTTTAATTCCTACTCCGATTTTTTCTTTTGTTTCCTTTACTGCTTGCTCATTATACAGATTGAATAACATCGGGGATAGGCTGCAACCCTGCCTCACTATCTTCTCAAGTAGTGCTTCCCTTACATGCCCCTCGACTCTTTTGACTCCCATCTGGTTTCTGTACAAATTGTAAACAGCCTTTCGCTCCCTGTATTTTACCCCTGCCACCTACAGAATCTGAAAGAGAGTATTCCAGTCAACATTGTCAAAAGCTTTCTCTAGGTCTACAAATGCTAGAAACGTAGGTTTGCTTTTCCTTAACCTATCTTCTAAGAGAAGTCATAGGGTCAGTATTGCCTCGTGTGTTCCAACATTTCTATGGAATCCAAACTGATCTTCCCCGAGGTCTGCTTCTATCAGTTTTTTCTTTCGTCTGTAAGGAATTAGTGTTAATATTTTGCAACCGTAACTTATCAAACTGATAGTTCGGTAATTTTCACACCTGTCGACACCCGCTTCCTTTGGGATTGGAATTATTATATTCTTCTTGAAGTCTCAGGGTATTGCGCCTGTCTATACATCTTGCTCGCCAGATGGGAGAGTTCTTTCAGGGCTGGCTCTCCCAAGGCTATCAGTTGCTCTAATGGAAAGTTGTCTACTACCGGCGCCTTCTTTCGACTTAGGTCTTTCATCGCTCTGTCAAATTCTTCACGCAGTATACGAGGTGCATTCAAGTTCTAAGGCCTTCGATTTTTTTTCTCCAGACTGGAAAGAGATAGAAACATGCGCATTGTTTTAAAATGAGGCCGCGTTCATTGTCAGTACGTCCCAGAGATGGCAGCACCATACGGCAGATGGAATTTTACCGCCAGCGGCGAGAATGAGAACTGTTTTAAATACTTAAAATGGCGACGTTTTACTTACTTGAACAGCGTGCAATCATTCGTTTTCTGAATTTGCGTGGTGTGAAACCAATTGAAATTTATCGACAGTTGAAGGAGACATATGGTGATGGAGTTATGGATGCGTCGAAAGTGCGTTCGTGGGTGTGACAGTTTAATGAAGGCAGAACATCGTGTGACAACAAACCAAAACAACCTCGGGCTCGCACAAGCTGGTCTGACGACATGATCGAGAAAGTGGAGAGAATTGTTTTGGGGGATCGCCGAATGACTGTTGAACAGATCGCCTCCAGAGTTGGCATTTCTGTGGGTTCTGTGCACACAATCCTGCATGATGACCTGAAAATGCGAAAAGTGTCATACAGGTGGGTGCCACGAATGCTGACGGACGACCACATGGCTGCCTGTGTGACATGTTGCCAAGCAATGTTGACGTGCAACGACAGCATGAATGGGATTTTCTTTTCGTCGGTTGTGACAATGGATGAGACGTGGATGCCATTTTTCAATCCAGAAACAAAGCGCCAGTCAGCTCAATGGAAGCACACAGATTCACTGCCACCAAAAAAACTTCGGGTAACCGCCAGTGCTGAAAAAATGATGGTGTCCATGTTCTGGGACAGCGAGGGTGTAATCCTTACCCATTGCGTTCCAAAGGGCACTACGGTAACAGATGCATCCTACGAAAATGTTTTGAAGAAAAAAATTCCTTCCTGCACTGCAACAAAAACGTCCGGGAAGGGCTGCACGTGTGCTGTTTCACCAAGGCAACGCTCCCGCACATCGAGCTACCGTTACGCAACAGTTTCTTCGTGATAACAACTTTGAAGTGATTCCTCATGCTCCCTAATCACCTGACCTGGCTCCTAGTGACTTCTGGCTTTTTCCAACAATGAAAGTCACTCTCCGTGGCCGCACATTCACCAGCCGTGCTGCTATTGCCTCAGCGATTTTCCAGTGGTCAAAACAGACTCCTAAAGAAGCCTTCGCCGCTGCCATGAAATCATGGCGTCAGCGTTGGGAAAAATGTGTACGTCTGCAGGGCGATTTCGTCGAGAAGTAACGCCAGTTTCATCGATTTCGGGTGAGTAGTTAATTAGAAAAAAAATCGGAGGCCTTAGCACTTGAATGCACCTCGTAATATCTCCCGTTTCGTCTTCATCTAAGTCCTCTTCCATTTCCGTAATATTGCCCTCAAGTACATCGCCCCTGTATAGACGCTCTATATACTCCTTCCACCTTTCTGCTTTCCCTTCTTTTTTTAGCACCTGTTTTCCATCTGAGCTCTTGATATTCATACAGGTGGTTCTCTTTTCTCCAAAGGTCTCTTTAATTTTCCTGTAGGCAGTATTTATCTTACCCCTAGTGATACATGCTTCTACATCCTTACATTTGTCCTCTAGCCATCCCTGCTTAGCCATTTTTCACTTCCTGTCAATCGCCTTTTTGAGACGTTTATATTCCTCTTCACCTGCTTCATTTATTGCATTTTTATATTTTCTCCTTTCATCAGTTAAATTCAATACCTCTTCTGTTACTCAAGGATTTCTACTAGCGCTCTTATTTTTACTTACTTGATCCTCCGCTGCCTTCACTATATCATCTCTCAAAGCTGCCCATTCTTCATCTGCAGTATTTCTTTCCCCTGTTCTTGTCAATCGTTCCCTAATACTCTCTCTGAAACTCTCTGTAATCTCTGGTTCTTTCAGTTCATCTAGATCCCATCTCCTTCAATTCCTACCTTTTTGCAGTTTCTTCAGTTTCAGTCTACAGTTCATAACCAATAAATTATGGTCAGGGTCCACATCTGCCCCTGGCTCCTAAATCTCTGTCTTACCATAACCTGTCGGAAACCGTCCATTGTCTCCAGACTTTTCTGATGGTAAATCTGCAAAATAAACATATGTAAACTTTTGGTATTAGTACTTAACTTATTGGTTGTTTTGGCTGTTTCTGCTATGCTGCAGACACCGAATGTGAAGATGTTGCCAGTGTGCAAGCTGCTACTGGTGCTGATGACGAAGATCTCAGAGCCACTGCCATAGTCCTTGATGCTGCATCCACTGCCAAAACCTGTGCCACCGGCCAAACCTGTGCCATAATCCGTGTTTCTGCTGCTGGCTGCCAAAATCTAGTGCTCAACACACTTTCCACTGCTGTCTCCTTGTTTCTTGAAGTTCTGCTTTGCACCTAACTTTCTCCTTGTAATTTCTGCTATGCACTCTTAAACACACAAAACTGCTGCAAAATCTATAGCTTGGAGACCACACACAAAACTGCCTACTATGGATTGGATTCAGGGTCTGGATCACTAACGTTAGTAATGCTAATCAAATCTCATTTGCAACTGCAAAAGGGATTGGACTTATATCTCAGGCGAGCCTCCAGTTTGCGATGGTGCTATATGGTACTAGAGCGAGGTACAGTTCCATTAATAAATGTAGCTCATTTATTGTTGTAGGATCGAGCTATACAAGTCTGCTTTTATGCCTGGCAGTAGATTTCATTGCAGGACTTTAGTTTACCAGTGATCCTGCAATCACATAACCCAGACATTGGCCTGTAATACGAATTATCGAGTAACACAAATTGAAAAAAGTTAATAATAATAATAATAATTACACAGAAATTAATGAAACATACAACACACAACAAAATTATAAATGAAGAACAAAAAGGCTGTTGCAAAGGAGCACGAGGATGTAAAGAACAACTGATAATAGATGCAGAGGTGATATATCAAGCTAAAACTAAACAAAAGTCGGTACACAACGCATACATTGATTACCGAAAAGCTTTTGATAGTGTACCCCACTCATGGTTACTACAGATATTGGAAATATACAAAGTAGATCCTAAATTGATACAGTTCCTAAACATAGTAATGAAAAATTGGAAAACCACACTTAATATCCAAACAAATTCAAATAATATCACATCACAGCCAATACAGACTAAGTGTGGAATATATCAAGGATACTCATTAAGTCCTTTCTGGTTCTGCCTTGCTCTAAACCCACTATCCAACATGCTAAATAATACAAATTATGGATACAATATTACTGGAACATACAAACACAAAATCACACATTTGCTATACATGGATGATCTAAAACTACTGGCAGCAACAAATCAACAACTCAACCAATTACTAAAGATAACAGAAATATTAAGCAATGATATAAATATGGCTTCTGGAACAGACAAATGTAAGAAAAATACCATAGTCAAGGGAAAACACACTAAACAAGAAGATTAGATATTGGATAACCACAGCGACTGCATAGAAGCGATGGAAAAAACAGATGCCTATAAATATCTAGGATACAGACAAAAAATAGGAATAGATGATACAAATATTAAAGAAGAACTAAAAGAAAAATATAGACAAAGACTAACAAAAATACTGAAAACAGAATTGACAGCAAGAAACAAGACAAAAGCTATAAATATCTATGCTATACCAATATTGACCTACTCATTTGGAGTAGTGAAATGGAGTAACACAGACCTAGAAGCACTCAATACACTTACACGATCACAATGCCACAAATATAGAATACATCACATACATTCAGCAACAGAAAGATTCACATTAAGCAGAAAGGACAGAGGAAGGGGATTTATCGACATAAAAAACCTACATTACGGACAGGTAGACAATTTAAGAAAATTCTTTCTAGAATGAGCAGAAACTAGCAAAATACACAAAGCAATCACTCATATAAATACATCGGCTATACCATTGCAATTTCATAACCACTTCTACGACCCTTTAGATCACATAACATCAACATATACAAAGAAAGTAAATTGGAAAAAGAAACACTACATGGCAAGCACCCGTATCATCTAACACAGCCACACATCGATCAAGACGCATCCAACACATGGCTAAGAAAAGGCAATATATACAGTGAGACGGAAGGATTCATGATTGCAATACAGGATCAAACAATAAACACCAGATATTACAGCATGCATATTATTAAAGATCCCAATACCACAACAGATAAATGCAGACGTTGCAAACAACAAATAGAAACAGTAGATCACATCACAAGCGGATGTACAATACTAGCAAATACAGAATACCCCAGAAGACATGACAATGTAGCAAAAATAATACATCAAAAACTTGCCATAAAACATAAACTAATAAAACAACACGTTCCCACATACAAGTATACACCACAAAATGTACTGGAGAGTGATGAATACAAATTATACTGGAACAGAACCATTATAACAGATAAAACAACTCCACATAACAAACCTGACATCATACTCACCAATAAAAAGAAGAAATATCCATACCCAATACAACAAATATACAGAAGAAAACAGGAGAAAAAAATTGAAAAATACATCCAACTGGTTGAGGAAGTCAAAGACATGTGGTATCAGGATAAAGTTGACATCATACCAATTATACTATCAACTACAGGAGTCATACCACACAATATCCACAAGTACATCAACGCAATACAGCTACATCCAAATGTATATATATATACAACTACAGAAATTTGTAATTATTGATACATGTTCAATTACCCAAAAGTTCCTAAATGCAATGTAACATGTACCGTACAGTTAAAAGGAAGTCGCGCTTGATCAAGGCCCGTGTCACTTTCCATTTTTAACCAGACATAACGTCTGAGAAAGGAAAGAAATAATAATGATAGATGAAAAAGTGCTGAATTCTAGTGAACGATCGCTGTAGGCAACAACAAGAAATTTAAGCTGAATCAGCTGATTTATTCAATCAGAGAAAACACTGAAAGTGTTAAGAATTCTGGTCCTACAGAGTTTCATTTACATATACAACAAAATTAATAATGATTCTTGAGTGTAGATAGCTTGTATAAATGCGTAACCTGAATGTTAGCAGAATCACCATGGACCAACTAACCGTCTCTGGTTCAGAACACAGAGTCTCTAAGACTAAGTGTAACTTCATTTGGAAAATTTATAAGTATGACCAAAAGTTAAGATATTTGTGCCCACTTGCCGCCCAGAACTCAACACTTTACCTACATCTGACTTGTCGCCACAGTCGTCGCAGAGTGTATTCCAAACAGCGTCACAGATGCTTCCTAGCTCTCCATTGTCAGTCAAAAGCTTGATTGTCAAACTGCTCACACCAAGGAAAGCACGTATTCTCCACCACAACTGCAGAGTTTTACTCAAAATCTAATAAATGAACCAGAATTTGATTATTAACAAATATACAAATTAAACATATGTTTTAATTGACGACTCATGATCTTACAGGTCTGTCAATACCAAACGCTATACACTTTTTATAAAAGTTTACATGTAAATAATTTACTGAGTACCTTGTAATTCTTCGTGCAGTTGACGATAACCCTAATGTCAGCGTCAGAGACGTTGCTGCTGTACAAGGTAACGTTCACCACATCACTGTATGGAGAGTGCTACAGAAGAACCAGTTGTTTCCATACCATGTACAGCGTGTGCAGGCACTATCAGCAGCTGATTGGCCACCACGGGTACACTTCTGCGAATGGTTCATCTAACAATGTGTCAATCCTCATTTCAGTGCAAATGTTCTCTTTATGGATGAGGCTTCATTCCAACGTGATCAAATTGTAAATTTTCACAATCAACATGTGTGGGCTGACGAGAATCTGCATGCAATTGTGCAATCACGTCATCAACACAGATTTTCTGTGAACGTTTGGGCGGGCATTGTTGGTGATGTCTTGATTGGGCCCCACGTTCTTCCACCTACGCTCTATGGAGCACGTTATCATGATTTCATACGGGATACTCTACCTGTGCTGCTAGAACATGTGCCTTTACAAGTCTGACACAACATGTGGTTCATGCACGATGGAGCTCCTGCACATTTCATTCGAAGTGTTAGTACGCTTCTCAACAACAGATTCGGTGACCAATGGATTGGTAGAGGCGGACCAATTCCATGGCCTCCACGCTCTCCTGACCTCAACCCTCTTGACTTTCATTTATGGGGGCATTTGAAAGCTCTTGTCTACGCAACCCCGGTACTAAATGTAGAGACTCTTCGTGCTCGTATTGTGGACGGCTGTGATACAATACGCCATTCTCCAGGGCTCATCAGTGCATCAGGGATTCCATGCGACGGAGGGTGGATGCATGTATCCTCGCTAACGGAGGACATTTTGAACATTTCCTGTAACAAAGTGTTTGAAGTCACGCTTGCTGTGTGTTTCCATTCCATGATTAATGTGATTTGAAGAGAAGTAATAAAATGAGCTCCAACATGGAAAGTAATCGTTTCCGGACACATGTCCACATAACATATTTTCTTTCTTTGTGTGTGAGGAATGTTTCCTGAAAGTTTGGCCGTACCTTTTTGTAACACCCTGTATACAAAGGGTGGAGAAAAATTGTATCACGAAATATTAACCCTGGATAGCTGACGCCAGTAGGAAGGAAAATTACTAATGTTGTGTAGGTCGACAACACACCATTTTTAAACTACGGAAACTTGGCGCCACGTGCTCCGATTGGCCGTTGGATTGCCCTGTTGCCGTTCTTCGGTTGACAGGCAGCGCTATGGTTGTCAGTTCACACATACAAACGTCCCTCGCCCGGTCACTGCCCAAACGTGATACGCACTGTGTCGAATAGCTCCTGCTGTTTGTCTCCACCTCATGTCAGAGGCATTCACACGTAAGCTTCGCTTCAGAGCACACACGCATCTCCTTCAGGCAAAGCATTCGCGGTCATGAGTTGTCCAGAGCATCCGGCAAAAAGGCAATCCCGCAGTCAATCAGAGCACATGGCGCCAAGTTTATGAAGCTTAAAAACGGTGCGTTGTCGACCTTCACACCATTAGTAATTATGGTTCCTACTGGCATCAGCTATCCAGGGTTAAAATTTAGTGACACAATTTTTCTCTCTCTATATATGATATATATGAACCATGGACCTTGCCGTTGGTGGGGAGGCTTGCGTGCCTCAGCGATACAGATAGCCGTACCGTACCGTAGGTGCAACCACAACGGAGGGGTATCTGTTGAGAGGCCAGACAAACGTGAGGTTCCTGAAGAGGGGCAGCAGCCTTTTCAGTAGTTGCAAGGGCAACAGTCTGGATGATTGACTGATCTGGCCTTGTAACAATAACCAAAACGGCCTTGCTGTGCTTGTACTGCGAACGGCTGAAAGCAAGGGGAAACTACAGCCGTAATTTTTCCCGAGGGCATGCAGCTTTACTGTATGATTACATGATGATGGCGTCCTCTTGGGTAAAATATTCCGGAGGTAAAATAGTCCCCCATTCGGATCTCCGGGCGGGGACTACTCAAGAGGATGTCGTTACCAGGAGAAAGAAAGCTGGCGTTCTACGGATCGGAGCGTGGAATGTCAGATCCCTTAATCGGGCAGGTAGGTTAGAAAATTTAAAAAGCGAAATGGATAGGTTGAAGTTAGATATAGTGGGAATTAGTGAAGTTCGGTGGCAGGAGGAACAAGACTTCTGGTCAGGTGACTACAGGGTTATAAACACAAAATCAAATAGGGGTAATGCAGGAGTAGGTTTAATAATGATCTCACTAGGGGTAAGATAGATACCGCCTACAGGAAAATTAAAGAGACCTTTGGAGATAAGAGAACGACTTGTATGAATATCAAGAGCTCAGATGGAAACCCAGTTCTAAGCAAAGAAGGGAAAGCAGAAAGGTGGAAGGAGTATATAGAGGGTCTATACGAGGGCGATGTACTTGAGGACAATATTATGGAAATGGAAGAGGATGTAGATGAAGATGAAATGGGAGATTTGATACTGCGTGAAGAGTTTGACAGAGCACTGAAAGATCTGAGTCGAAACAAGGCCCCCGGAGTAGACAATATTCCATTGGAGCTACTGACGGCCGTGGGAGAGCCAGTCCTGACAAAACTCTACCATCTGGTGAGCAAGATGTATGAAACAGGTGAAATACCCTCAGACTTCAAGAAGAATATAATAATTCCAATCCCAAAGAAAGCAGGTGTTGACAGATGTGAAAATTACCGAACTATTAGCTTAATAAGTCACAGCTGCAAAATACTAACACAAATTCTTTACAGACGAATGGAAAAACTAGTAGAAGCCAACCTCGGGGAAGATCAGTTTGGATTCCGTAGAAACACTGGAACACGTGAGGCAATACTGACCTTACGACTTATCTTAGAAGAAAGATTAAGGAAAGGCAAACCTACGTTTCTAGCATTTGTAGACTTAGAGAAAGCTTTTGACAATGTTGACTGGAATACTCTCTTTCAAATTCTAAAGGTGGCAGGGGTAAAATACAGGGAGCGAAAGGCTATTTACAATTTGTACAGAAACCAGATGGCAGTTATAAGAGTCGAGGGACATGAAAGGGGAGCAGTGGTTGGGAAGGGAGTAAGACAGGGTTGTAGCCTCTCCCCGATGTTGTTCAATCTGTATATTGAGCAAGCAGTAAAGGAAACAAAAGAAAAATTAGGAGTAGGTATTAAAATTCATGGAGAAGAAATAAAAACTTTGAGGTTCGCCGATGACATTGTAATTCTGTCAGAGACAGCAAAGGACTTGGAAGAGCAGTTGAATGGAATGGACAGTGTCTTGAAAGGAGGATATAAGATGAACATCAACAAAAGCAAAACAAGGATAATGGAATGTAGTCTAATTAAGTCGGGTGATGCTGAGGGAATTAGATTAGGAAATGAGGCACTTAAAGTAGTAAAGGAGTTTTGCTATTTGGGGAGCAAAATAACTGATGATGGTCGAAGTAGAGAGGATATAAAATGTAGGCTGGCAATGGCAAGGAAAGCGTTTCTGAAGAAGAGAAATTTGTTAACATCCAGTATCGATTTAAGTGTCAGGAAGTCATTTCTGAAAGTATTCGTATGGAGTGTAGGCATGTATGGAAGTGAAACATGGACGATAAATAGTTTGGACAAGAAGAGAATAGAAGCTTTCGAAATGTGGTGCTACAGAAGAATGCTGAAGATTAGATGGGTAGATCACATAACTAATGAGGAAGTATTGAATAGGATTGGGGAGAAGAGAAGTTTGTGGCACAACTTGACCAGAAGAAGGGATCGGTTGGTAGGACATGTTCTGAGGCATCAAGGGATCACCAATTTAGTATTGGAGGGCAGCGGGGAGGGTAAAAATCGTAGAGGGAGACCAAGAGATGAATACACTAAGCAGATTCAGAAGGATGTAGGTTGCAGTAGGTACTGGGAGATGAAAAAGCTTGCACAGGATAGAGTAGCATGGAGAGCTGCATCAAACCAGTCTCAGGACTGAAGGCCACAACAACAACAACATATATATATATATATATATACATATAGGGTGAGTCACCTAACATTACCGCTGGATATATTTCGTAAATCACATCAAATACTGACGAATCGATTCCACAGACCGAACGTGAGGAGAGAGGCTAGTGGAATTGGTTAATACAAACCATAAAAAAATGCACGGAAGTATGTTTGTTAACACAAACCTACGTTTTTTTAAAAATGGAACCACGTTAGTTTTGTTAGCACATCTGAAAAATAAACAAATACGTAATCAGTGCCGTTTGTTGCATTGTAAAATGTTAATTACATCCGGAGATATTGTAACCTAAAGTTGACACTTGAGTACCACTCCTCCGCTGTTCGATCGTGTGTATCGGAGAGCACCGAATTACGTAGGGATCCAAAGGGAACGGTGATGGACCTTAGGTACAGAAGAGACTGGAACAGCACATTACGTCCACATGCTAACACCTTCTTATTGGTCTTTTTCACTGACGCACATGTACATTACCATGAGGGGTGAGGTACACGTACACACGTGGTTTCCGTTTTCAATTACGGAGTGGAATAGAGTGTGTCCAGAGATGTCAGGCCAATAGATGTTCAATGTGGTGGCCATCATTTGCTGCACACAATTGCAATCTCTGGCGTTATGAATGTCGTACACGCCGCAGTACACCTGGTGTAATGTCGCCGTAGGCTGCCACAATACGCTGTTTCTTATCCTCTGGGGTTGTAGGCACATCACGGTACACATTCTCCTTTAACGTACCCCACAGAAAGAAGTCCAGAGGTGTAAGATCAGGAGAACGGGCTGGCCAATTTATGCGTCCTCCAAGTCCTATGAAACGCCCGTCGAACATCCAGTCAAGGGTCAGCCTAGTGTTAACTGCGGAATGTGCAGGTGCACGCACCGTCATGCTGATACCACATACGTCGACGCGTTACCAGTGGGACATTTTCGAGCAACGTTGGCAGATCATTATGTAGAAACGCGATGTATGTTGCAGCTGTTTGGGCCCCTGCAATGAAGTGAGGACCAATGAGGTGGTCGCCAATGATTCCGCACCATACATTTACAGTCCACGGTCGCTGTCGCTCTACGTGTCTGAGCCAGCGAGGATTGTCCACGGACCAGTAATGCATGTTCCGTAGATTCACTGCCCCGTGGTTTGTGAAACCCGCTTCATCGGTAAACAGGTAGAACTGCAACGCATTCTCTGTTAATGCCCATTGACAGAATTGCACTCGATGATTAAAGTCATCACCATGTAATTGCTGATGTAGCGACACATGAAACGGGTGAAAGCGGTGACGATGCAGTATGCGCATGACACTAGTTTGACTCAGTCCACCGGCTGTCGCAATGTCCCGTGTACTCATGTGTGGGTTCATGGCAACAGCAGCCAACACACCAATTGCACCCGCTTCTCCTATGACAAGCCTGTTACGTACCCGTTTGCGTGCTACGACCATACCTGTTGCATACAGTTGGCGGTAGATGTTTTGCAATGTGCGGCACGTTGGATGCTCTCTGTCCGTGTACCGTTCTGCATACACCCTGCAGGCTTCAGCTGCATTTCGTCGACACTCTCCATAGATGTGTATCATCTCCGCCTTTTCAGAGTTCGAATACACCATGGTCACAGTTCCTACAACACTACACTATCACAGACGTCTAGTAACACGGTGTACTACAGTTGGTCTGCGTGCAGAGACGAATGCAGAATAACAATAGCAGCAAGCGCTACATGCGGACACTGCGACAGCTAGACCAAACCACAACAGTGCACTACAGCAAAAAAAGTAAACACGGTCGTCATCGTAAACATGTCCCTGCAGATGCTGCTCGCCGACCATGGCCCGTGTTTGTTACAACATGCAACTGAACGTCGGAGGTTTCAAGCGTCAACTTTAGGTTACAATATCTCCGGATGTAATTAACATTTTACAATGCAACAGACGGCACTGATTACGTATTTGTTTATATGTTCAGATGTGCTAACAAAACTAACGTGGTTCCATTTAAAAAAACGTAGGTTTGTGTTAAAAAACATACTTCCGTGCATTTTTTTATGGTTTGTATTAAACAATTACACTAGCCCCTCTCCTCACGTTCGGTCTGTGGAATCGGTTCGTCAGTATTTGATGTGGTTTACGAAATATATCCAGCGGTAACGTTAGGTTCAAATGGTTCAAATGGCTCTGAGCACTATGGGACTTAACATCTTAGGTCATCAGTCCCCTAGAACTTAGAACTACTTAAACCTAACTAACCTAAGGACATCACACACATCCATGCCCGAGGCAGGATTTGAACCTGCGACCGTAGCAGTCCCGCGGTTCCGGACTGCAGCGCTAGAACGCACGACCACCGCGGCCGGCGGCTAACGTTAGGTGACTCACCCTGTATATATATATATATATATATATATATATATATATATATATATATATATATATATATGTGTGTGTGTGTGTGTGTGTGTGTGTGTGTGTGTGTAATATTTATGTTCCAATAGTTGCATCTCAGTGCCATGAGTGTTCTGGAATATTTGCATATTTGTGCTATGAACCATCGACTTATTACTGAATTAATGATTGTTTGAACATCACTACATTTCACCCTGCAGCTCATACCACCATTATATACTTTCATGCATTGTCCCTAGCATGTTGCTGGCCAGATACTCACCTCATCCGTCTGCTTCCTTGGGAAATGCATGCACATGCCAGCTACTGATCACTTCTTTTGACGGCAAGAGTGAGGCTGTCATTCAAAGCTGATCCTTCCATCGCTGTCCACACCAGCCAACCTCTCCTTACGTTTGACATCTTAAACCTTAATGTGGCCACATTCTCACCAGTACATCAGCTATCTTATAACCCTACCAGACAAAATGCTCTGTACTGAGCCTAGTGGTGGGGCAAAATGGGTGTGACAGAGTGTGGAAGCTGTCAAAGATTGTTTTCCTGAATGACACTGGGTCCAATGGGAGTGGCCTGCCTTGTGATGTATCGCACCATAAGTAAACACGATTGTCAGGTATCCTAATGGGCTGTAATTGCAAGACTGTGTTGGGCTCATTGAAGAGGGCGCATAAGTGTTCGTCTTGTAGTTGTACTGCAGCCAAGTCATCAAAATTTATTAGCGCAGTAAAAGCTTTCTTGGAACATCTAATCCGCCACCACTCTATCCCCACCCTCCCTTTCTCGTGCCGGATGTCAGTTGACAATTGCGCAATGAATACCAGATGCTTGTGGCATCGGAAGAACATATAGGCGGTGATTAGTGAAAAATGTGATGGTTTAGCCCTCAGTGTCTTCCTTAAAGTGTTTCGCTGCTTCATATAATGCTAATAATTGTTTACAGTCATATGCCAATCAAAACCTTGGGACCCTTCAATTTGATGGGAAAAAATAATAGGGCTGTTGAATACTATCCACTGTTCGTTGTAAAACTGCACTGACAGCAGTATCGCTATCGTCAGCAGTGATAGGCAGCTGGGTTATTGGTTAGGGGTGAGCCAAGGTCATGGCATTCTGTAAGGATAGTCTGATCAATTAAAAAGCTCGTAACATTACTACTGACCATGGTACAGGCCATTTCCCCTTAGTATTCTTTCCAGTTAGGGCGTTGGTTGGAGGCGCCTGAATTTCCGTGGCCTGTGGAATATGCTGCTAGTGGGAGTTCACCATGTCTAAAAATTGCCTTAGTTCTTTGTAAGTTGTCGGCCTAGGCGTCAGCTGAATAAATTCTGTCCTTTCTTCCATTGGTTTGATCTCCTCTGACGAAACGGGATGACCCAAAAATGTTACATTCTCTTGTCACAACTAACATTTCTCGTTATTCATTACCACGCCTAATCGATCCAGGATATAAAAAAACTGATGGAGGTGTTCTTCGTGTTCTTGTGGCGAAGAAGAAAAAATGAACACTTTGTCCAGGTAGGAAAACAAAATGGCAACTTGCGCAGAGCAGCGGAGTTTATGAGTCTCTGCTACGTTTGTGCTGCATTTTTCAACCCAGATGGTTTTTATAAAAATTCAAAGAATCTAAAGGAAGTAATAATAGCAGCTTTAGGAATGTCCTCCATTGCCATCGGTATGTGCAAGTAAGTCTTCTGGCAGTCCATAACGCTGTCAGTCAGATCTGTTCATTCAGATTGAATATTTTGTTGTTTCTTACATCATTGCATTGTTGATAGTGTTGGAAACAAACGAACCAATCTCCTCTCATATTTTGCCTATTTCCACTCAATAATGTCTTGTGGAATTTTTTCTGTGTAACTCATCACCAGGAAAGTACTGCTTGCATAGAAGCAAGCAATGAGAATAATATGTGGTGCTCATCTGATGTTTCATGTGGGTACCTCTTCAAGGAGTTAGGCATTTTAACTGCCCTATCACAATACATCTATTCGTTACTGAAATGCGTCTCAAAAAGTCCATCACAAACTGAGGAAAACAATGAAGTCCTTACCTACAACACTGAAGGAAGAAAGACCTTTATTAAGGTGCTCATTATTAAATCTGTCAGTGGCTCAGAAAGGAGTTCAATACGCAGCAACAAAAAATTTTAATCATTTGCCCAATAACATAAAATGTCTAACAGGTAGTAAAGCAAGTTCTAAATCTATTCCTTGTGTTCGATGGACGAATTGCATTTGAAAACTAGTATACCGGAAAAAAAAATCGAAGTATAGCAACATGAGTAGGCCAAAAACATAATGTGTTCATTAACGTTAACACTAATCAGTGTACATATCCTGTAAACTAACTCATTCCATATCCTTTATCCTTTCAATTAAAGAATCATTCAGTACTAGTGATCTACAGAGCGCATAACTGAATAACTAATAAATTGAGACACCTCACTATAATAATGAGACGCTAAGCTCAAGAAAATGGAAAAAGGTTAGAACTGTCCATCACAGAACCTCGTCATACGATTTTACTGTAACAGTCATTAAACTGTGGCAGTTTACAGTAGAATAGCAGTTGTTTATTACTAAGTAATATTAATTTTGTACTATTTTCTACTCTGTATTATCCACATAATCCATATTTAAGAGGTAAGCTTTAACTGACTTCCTAAAAATTTGGATTTTATTTGTCTCTTTAATTTCCTTGGGTAACTTATTCTACAATTTGTAGAGAATGTTGTTTTGTGTTTTGCGGTTTTTTCTGTTACTAAATGTACGTTTAGCATGGGTCTTGTTCCATTATCATAAATTCTGCTGCTAATGAGGTAATTGCTGATGCTCTTCTTGATGAGCATAACACAGGAAATGACAGTCTCCACTCCTTCCGATCTGATCACGTAAGCGTAGAAAAGATGTGGAATGATTTCAAAGAGATAGTATCGACGGCAATTGAGAGATATATACCACATAAATTAATAAGTGATGGTACTGGGCTCCCAGGGTACACAAAACGGGTCAGATCGCTGTTAAAGCAACGGAAAAAGCATGCCAAATTTAAAAGAACGCAAAATCTCCAAGATTGGCAAAGTTTTGCAGAAGTTCGAAATATAGAGCGTACTTCAATGCGAAATGCTTTTAATAATTTCCACAACGAAACTCTGTTTCGGAATCTGGCAGAAAACCCAAAGAGATTCTGGTCATACATAAAGTACACCAGTGGCAAGACGCAATAATACCTTCACTGTCCAATAACAACGGTGAAGTCACTGATGACAGTACCACTAAAGTAGAGTTATTAAACACGGTTTTCCGAAACTCCTTCACTAAAGAAGACGAAGTAAATATTCCTGTATTCCAATCAAGACAACTGCCAAGATGAGAAACATAGAAGTAGATATCCTCGGTGTAGTAAAGCAGCTTAAATCACTTAATATAGGCAAGACCTCTGGTCCAGTCAGGTTCTTCTCAGAGTATGCTGTTGCAATAGCTCCATATTTAGCAATTATATACAACCGCTCGCTCACAGAAAGTTCCGTACCTATAGATTGGCAAATTGCTCAAGTCACACCAATACCCAAAAAGGGAAATAAGGAGTAATCCGCTGAATTACAGGCCTATATCACTAACGTCGATTTGCAGTAGGGTTTTGGAACATATACTGTGTTCGAACATCATTAATCACCTCGATGAAAACGATTTATTGACACGTAGTCAGCACGGATTCAGGAAACATCGTTATTGTGAAACACAACTGGCTCTTTATACTCATGAAATAATGAGTGCTGTCGACAGGGGATGTCAAATTGATTCTATATTTTTAGATTTCCAGAAGCCTTTCGACACCGTTCCTCACAAGCGTCTTCTAACCAAACTGCGTGCCTATAGAATATCGCCTCAGTTGTGCGACTGGATTCGTGATTTCCTGTCAGAAATGTCACAGCTCGTAGTAATAGACGGAAAGCCAGTGAGTAAAACAGAATTAATATCCGGCGTTCCCCAAGGAAGTGTTATAGGCTCTCCGTTGTTCCTTATCTATATTAACGACATAGGAGACAATCTGAGTAGCCCTCTTAGATTATTTGCAGATGATGCTGCCATGTACTGTCTTGTAAAGCCATCAGATGAGCAAAACGAATTGCAAAATGATTTAGGTAAGATATCTATGTGGTGCGAAAAGTGGCAATATAACCTGAATAAAGAATAGTGTGAAGTTATTCACATGAATACTAAAAGAAATCAGCTAAATTTCGATTACGCGATAAGCCACACAAATCTGAAGGCTGTAAATTCAACTAAATACTTAGGGATTACAATTACAAATAGCCTAAATTGGAACGATCTCATAGATAATGTTGTGGGTAGAGCATATCAAAGACTGCGAGTCATTGGCAGAACAATTAGAAGGTGCAACTGATCTGATCTACTAAGGAGACTGCTTACACCGCACTTGTCCGCCCTGTTCTGGAGTATGGCCGTGCGGTGTGGGATACGTATCAGGTGGAACTGACGGATGACACCGAAAAAGCTCAAAGAAGGGCGGCTCTTTTTGTATTATCACGAAATACGGAAGATAATGCCACAGACATGATACGTGGAATGGCGATCATTAAAACAAATTCGTTTTTCCTGCAGTTTGGCTGCTCAATGAGCTCGAAAACCTTTCATGGGAGGTTGATACGCTTTATAGTGACAACGTTCCCATGACCAAATCGAAGGAGAATGAAGATTTGTATAATAGTCCGGTTGCTTGTCATATTTGTGGGCTGCCGTTAAACAGAAAAGGAGAACCTCCTCGTAGGGCCCACTGTCATCTTAAGGGGAAGTTCCGTAGCGCCACTCACAAGTGCAATTTGGTTGGTTGTTGGTTGGTTGTTTGGGGAAGGAGACCAGACAGCGTGGTCATCGGTCTCATCGGATTAGGGAAGGATGTCGGCCGTGCCCTTTCAGAGGGACCATCCCGGCATTTGCCTGGAGTGATTTAGGGAAATCACGGAAAACCTAAATCAGGATGGCCGGACGTGGGATTGAACCGTCGTCCTCCCGAATGCGAGTCCAGTGTCTAACCACTGCGCCACCTCGCTCGGTGTGCAATTTGAAGCACCAGCTACCAAGGCACGTACCCATTTCCTTCTATACAATTTAAGCGGGCATGACATGACACTCACTTTCTTGTTGAGCACTTGGCTGATTTCGGTTGGGAGAAAAAGCAGGTCAGTGTATTACCTGAGAGTGTCGAGAAATACATTTCATTCTCCAAACGCTTCCTTCATACGCTACGTTTTATGCAGGCACCACTCTATAAATTCGTTGAAACTCTACCTTGGGAGAATATGCATATCACAGAAGCTGCATTTCCTGACTAGGAATAGTTTCAACCTGTGACTAGAAAGGGGGTCTTTCGATATGGGTATGTGGATAGTATGGCGAAACTCAACGAAACCAGACTATCTGACATAACTGCATTCTCCAGCAACCTTACAGGCGATGTCATAATGAATGCAGAGTATGAGCATGCCATGAATGTCTGGCAGGAATTCAACATCTCCACGCAAGGCTTTACATGGACACAGACATGCACTTGCTTGCGGACGTTTTCGAGAAATTCCAGAGTCTATGCATGACTGCATATTCTCTGAATCCCGCCTTTTATTACACGGAGACTCGGTTGTCTTGGAACATAATGCTCAAGAAAACGAAGTGCAACATTGAATTATTGACTAATGCTGTTATGCTTCTTTTCTTTGAGCGAGGGATCTGTGGTGGACTTTGCCATTGTGTACATAGGCAGGCAAAGGCAAATAACCTGTGGATGGGTGACAGGTTCAACGCATCCCTTGATTCGAGTTACATACTGTACCTGGACATAAATAACTTATAAGGGCATGCCATGCAACAATTACTACCGATTAGTGAGTTTCGATGGGTGCCTGAAAACGAAAGCAAGGGATTAGGTGGAAAAATCATGGGGGGTATCGCAGCTGATTCCGATGTAGGGTATGTGGTGAAGTTAGCACTCACATACCCTATTAATTTGCATGATGTGCACGCCAGTTTGCTACTGTGTCCACATCAACTAATTCCGGAAGGAGGCTCCACACCGAAACTGATGGCAACGCTGGGGAATAAGCGGAGATACATTATTCATTATCGTAATATCGAGCAGTGTCTCAGCTTGGGTATCGAGCTGTTTAGAATCATCTGGGCTATCTCCTTCAAGCAGCCCCCTGGTTGAAGGAGCATGTTGATTTGAATACCAAACAGAGAGCTTTCGCAACGTGTGACTTTGAGAAAGATTTTTACAAATTAATGAATGATTCGATTTTTGGTAAAACAATGGAAAATTTGAAGGAACGACGTGAAATTTTGATTAGAACCGAATGGGATAGGCGTTATGGCGTAAGAAAATGCATTGCCATACCAAATTTTAAGCGAGTCTCCGTATTCAATAAGAACTTTGTTGCTGTGGAGATGGTGAAAACTGCAGTATAGTATACGAAACCTATTTATGCGGGGATGTGCATACTAGACTTATCGAAACCCCACATGTACCGCTTTCATTATGAGTTCGCGAAAACCCATTTCGCAGATCCTAAACTACTTTATATGGATACAGATTGCTTCATCTGTTGGGTGAAGATCTGTAATCCATATGAAGTAAGTTTAAGGGGACTGATAGTAGAGGGACAAGAATCGCATCAAGACACGCTGCATTGTTGCCAAATTTATTCAAGATGGCGGTGATGACATCATCCAAGATGGCGGCATGTAGACTTGACAACATCGCATGACGTCGTCCAAGATGGCGGATTATAGTCCAATTGTCCTACGTCCACTAACCTAACCTCAAGAAACAATGGCGGGAAGTTTGAATTTTGGCGGGAAAATTGTCCAATTGTGCTACGTCCACTAACCTAAGCCAGCAGAAGAAAAAATGGCGGGAAGTTTAAATTCCAACAGGATAATGTATGCAAAGACCATACTTGTCTTTTTATTAATATTGATTATCATTCACTAACATTCATTATTATTTATTATTATTTATTATCATTCATTATCATTTATTATCACTTATTCTTATTTATTATCATTTATTATATTCCAACACGATATTCTCTCGAAAACTGTACTTCTATTTATTATTATCATTTATTATATATTCAAGGTGTCCGATTTTCTCGGTGAGAAAGCCATTATCCTTACATCCATAACAAAAATCTATCACAAGTTCAAATCCCACCACCACTTATCTTTTTTCACTGGTAGCCTATCATAAACACGTCAAATAACAAACTGCTCTTATAATAACGTAATTCACGTCCTTTGATTTTGCAGGAGGGAAGGGACTGAAGACTTTATTTCAGGCAGTATGGTCATCACTTGTTCTCGTAGTACAGTCACCACGACGTCCGCGCTCAAACTGCATTAGTTCAAATCCTTACCACCCCCTGGCCAGCGCGCGGTGACACTGCCTATGCCTCTCACGTGAGGCGGCCGGCCACTAGCGCAGGGGCGAGCCCAGCGATCGCTCGCAAGCCGATAACATGTTTTCGCTGGACACGCTCGAACTTATCGAGTTTGACGTAACAGCGGCCCCTTGTCCGCTCACCACGTGTATTCGTCGCCTCCGCACGTTTCCGCAAAAATTGTCTGCCTCGGAGCTGAATCACACAAAGGGCGACCGTTCGCTGCCACACTTTTGGCGCCACGTTCAAACCTGTCGATGCCGACCGCTCACCGTCCACCACGTGTCCCTGTGCAAGCGAGAACGCAGTGCTACACTTTTGGCGGCAAAGTTTGTTCGACAGTGGAATCCGCCATGACTATATAACAGCACGTTTGGACCGCACTAGAACGACCTCTAATTGACTCGCTCTTGCACACGTGCGTAATAACTGTACAATCGATGCACCGCCGCCCCGCTTACGTCACACACCCTCCATACACGCGACGGACATAGCCTTCTGTAAATACCTGGAAAATGACTCTTTATTTCAGACATTACGGTCATGCAGGTGTGTCCCAACTGACTTCTCCATGCTCACACAGCAAAACTCCAGAGCGCAGCTGACGTACGCGCGGCCGGCTGAGCCCGCTCCATAGGCAGCTCCCTGGCCGGCTGACGTCAAGCGACCACGGCCAGCGCGCCAGGTAGGCGGCGAGCGGCGCCTAAGGGTCCCGCCCAACGAGTTAAAATTTCATAGAGTGGCTGAGATACTAGTTACAGCGCTCCTAGCGGCAACCAACGCTAACTCGGCCGCCATGTTCTCCTTAGTCAAAACATTAGGAAAGCGTTACTGTTGTTTGTGTTGGAAGTGTGTCAGCTGTTGTGATATTACTGCAATATTTAACTTTTCCTGTTGACTTTTTTGTTACAAAATATAAAGTCAACACGCCTGCAGTGTGTTCAGCGTTCAACTGCACAAATCGCAGCGATAAAACAACAAATATTTCATATTATAAGTAAGTATATTAGTACCGAAATACGACACACGTTTTTAAATGTTTATTAAAGAGTCATTTGCATTGGAACTGTAATTATGCTTCAGACGAATGCAGGAAAGTAATTTATTTATCGTTGATTACAGATTTCCTTTAAAAGATAAGGAAATTACAAAAAGATGGGTTATAAATATGAAGCGAGAAAACTGGTTTCCTACTACAGCCAGTTACCTCTGTTCAGCTCATTTTGAAGAGAAATATATGTACCACACAAATGTCCAGAAGCGCCTTTTGTCAAAAGCAGTACCTACTATCTTTAACTTTCCATCACATTTACAAAAGCAAGATAAAATATTACGACCACAACCCAGAAAGCGATCTTTCGACAATTTGCAAGCTAGTGCTGTTACAGTGACATCATTAGCAAAAAGTAAGTCAATAATTTAATTGTACTCGGTGTTCTTATTACTCTGAATTACATACTTTCTGTTATAATCTTATGGTGTAACTCTGTTTTAAACTTATGATGTAACTGCATTCTTTCAGTGCCTGTCGGACCCAATTCTGTTTCTGCTGACCACAATTACTGTCTACCAAGCCCTAAGAAGTTGAAAACACAATATAACAGAGTAAAAGTAGAGAATGTGCGACTAAAGAAGCGGATAAAGCAAATGAAGCAACTTAGTTTACGACACAAAAGAAGAATAGTGCAGTTACAGACTTTAGTTGCTGGTTTGAGAAGAAGGCTATGTAGTTCAGTTTCTGATATGTCAAACAGTGAACATGTAGTTGGTTTGTTGAAGGAGCTATTGGAACTTCAGTGCATTGCTAAAGTATGCCATTATTCTCAGCAAATAAGGAAATTTGCCCTGACCCTACACTTTTATTTTGCCAAGGCATACAGCTACTTACGAAAATTTGTGAAATTACCCCACCCAAGAACGCTTCGCCGTTGGGCAATGTCAGTGGGTGGCCATCCAGGTTTTACTGAGGAGGGTTTCACTAAAATTGCCTCTGAAATTGAGAATAGCACAACCCAAATTTTTGCAACATTGATGTTTAATGAGATGACTATTAAGAAGGACCTTGTTTGGGATGGGGAAAAATAAGAGGCTGTGTATAGTGAGACAGGTGACAAACAAAATTAACTGTACTGACTGCTTAGAAGGTATTTTTGCTTGTATTGAGGCTAAAAGAACTGGATTGATTGCAGTGAAAGATGTGAAAACCAGTTTAATCAATCCAGCTAATGATGTTGTTAAACTCTGTAATGTTGCTGAGGTTTTCAGAAATAATGGGGACATAATCCTGAAATGTCAGAAAAACGTTTTGTTGAGGTTCCAGACAGAAGTGTTGCAATTGGTGAGAGGCTCCTTATTTATAAACAATGAACATCTTTTTACAGAAACCGAATTTGGTGAAGAAACCCATTATGTTAAACTGATAAAACTGCTGCTCAAACATTTTTTTCTATGTCGAATAAATCACTTATGCAGATCAAAATCATCTGAGCAGAGAGGTAAAGTTGTGAGACAACTATACACGAAGTTTATTTTATTTAAAGGTCAGTGAAAAGGCCGAAAAAATACGAATGTCAGTTAAAACATTGTAAAAATTAAATGTAAATAAATTATTTTACTTTTCTTGTAGATTATTATTATTGAATTACTATGCTTGTGTTAACTACTTGTAACACATATTTCAAATAATATTCTCGTTCACAGTGTACTGGTTTTTGAGGCTTTGACTGTTTACTTTGAAATAGCGACAAAAATATCGCATTTCTGCGCCCGTTACTGTTTCTAATAGTTAACCACAGCGTGTTTAGGAGTTTCACCGTAATATTCTGGTAGTACCTGCTCTAATTGCATTAATTTATGGGCAACAAGTAACGTTATAGTGGATGGACAGACTCATTTGAGTTGTCTTGTAGTGTTATCTACATCGAAAAGTTTAGCCATATTTCGACAAAAACATCCCTTTTTGCTGTCAGTGTACACTGAAATCACTGCTGTCTATTGCTTGTTTTAGAAAAAATAAAGCTAGTAGGGGCTATTTCAAGTAAGTCAAACGCAGTTACAAGGGGGCGGGACACAGCAGACGAATGCCATGACTAAAGAAAACATGGCGGACAGAACTTCAATTTGCTTCAAACATGGCGGACCTATAGCCACTCTATGAAATTTTAACTCGTTGGTCCCGCCACAAACGGTCAGCCGCGCTAGCCTCAGAGTCCGACTACGTAAACATCTTTCCGCGCCCATGAGCACTTAACGCCGGACACGATGGAACCTGTCGACCGCGTGCCGGGCAAAGGATACGTTTCGCTCCAGTTTGACCGACAGTGGAATCCACCATGACCGTATAACAGCGCGTTTGCTCGTCACGAGAACGCTCGCTAATTCGCTATCGCCACCCCACTATATTAAATCATTCAATTTACAATTTCATATACGTATGCAAACGTGTTCAACTCACTAATTTCAACTACTTTTAGAGGACCAGACCGCCACCTCCTCCTCCTAGGAACCAGCGCCAAGTTTGAAATCTGCCAGTAAATAAAGCTCACTTGCACTTCCGCCACCAACCTAAGAAAATTGTTTCAAACTAAGCCACCAGCACTCAACCTCTTCCTACATGTATCTGGTAAATGGACTCACCCTGCATTAGGTCCATGGACCGAGTAACGAATTTACTTTATTTAAGAATGGAGTATATGTATCACACCGACATGTCCCACATCATACAGACCTGCAAAACACTCCTACACAACTCATTTATAATGTTCTAGACAGATGCTTGCTAATTGTAAACAGTTAAAACTGACTCAAAGCACAGCCTGCAGACATGCGAACCGCTCGTAAATAATGCAAAACATTTACCTCCAAATAGCCAAACAACTGCTAATTTTCGGAAATAATTTCAGTGCATAGGCTGATGGAAGGAAGAACGAGTGAACTTTACTTATTTGCGACATATCTTTTTGAAACTTTTACTTCTCATAGGTTTCGATATGTAAGGCTGACATAAGGCAGTTTCTGAACTCCAGTAGTGCACTACACTTGGCAACACAACCACACCCATCAAGATATTCATTCCAATCCAGACCTGTAACTCCTCTACAGACAAAATTGTCCAGTTATTTGTCTACTCACTCACATTCTGACCAGATTGCCGTTATTGCGCAAAAACAACTCAGACTGCACTGTGCTACTCGGGGAAGTAAGGAAGGGCTGCACTCTATTTATTTCGAGCCCTTTTATTTAGTAGTGGAGTGTATTTGTCACAAAACACTCGCACTGATCCGACTGTGGTCATCTGACAAAAGCCACAAACACGTAAACAACTCCTAATTTCACCACACAATAGCAAACAGTTATTAAATAATGCAGTACACAATATCAGCAGATGAGCTCTGTACTCTTAAACTCTCCAAATAAAGCGCCGCACAGTGCACAGACATGCTCGCAAAATTGTGCAACAGACGCGCCCAAACACCACCAGCTGCCAAACCGACCAAAAGTCTCTGCTCGTCCCCCCCCCCCTCCCCCCTCCAAACATGACCTCAACACAGTCGCATTCGCACCTATCACCGGAGAAATTCATATCGTCTATGCGCTTTAGATTACGCTTTAAGGCAGGCCGCACTTGAGTGCAGTCGGCGGGGAAGGGGATTCCACAGTCTCCGGCCAAGTTCAGCTTTCGAGCGCTCGTGACAGCCGACACATTTCAAAGCTTCATTGTTCTTCTCATGTATACCACCGGCGTCACAGGTCTGGACCTGCCTTCACGTCTATTGGCAGAATAGCTCATAGCTTGTTAACACACTCGATTAACGCGGCCGGTAAAACATTTACTACTCGCATGAAATCGAGGTGGTGAAGGAAAACCAATCACTCTGATCTGCGCTGCAGGCGCGTGTAATCATTGAGAACACTATTTATTTTTTTCGAACAACTTATTTAACCATGCTGTATATCTATCACGCTATCACAAAACACCAATCCCAGATGTGCCCTGGGCCATGTTGCACAGCCCACAGACACTCACCCACTCATAATTTCAGTACAAACTATAGGGAATTGCTACTAAATAATACATCACATAGATGTGTAGATACGCTCAGTACTCGTAAACTATCTTAATAACGCATAGCAGAGCCTGCAGATCCGCTCGCAAAATAACTTAGCAGACGTGCGTGGGTACCCTCACTCTGCACCCTGCCCACAGGATCGTGAAGTCACCCATCCGCCTGATTTCAGACCTCGCACAGCCCCTGCTCGGCTTCCGCAAGCGCGAGTTGGCGCGGTCAACGCGCTCGTCAGCGGTCAAAGCACACACATACATCTGTCCAGGACCGCGATCCCGAGCCGTGACCACCGAACGCGGGTGAAAGTCAACTTTATATCAACGCAACATAATTCCAAAGCGCAGCCACCATATGCTAGACACATCACAGCAGCACATGTCTTTACCTCCTATGACACTGTAGCACACTGTGCATTGCTCCTCACACGACATTACACGGCCCTTTAACTAAACATAACTACACATCCCTGCTCTCGCCTCGTCGCGTGACCAGCCATCTAAAAACCTTCTCAGTATTATTCTTACTTTACAACATTTCTTTTTTAAAAATAAGATCTAATTTACACCTCCCACCGCACCTAACCTCACACCCGTCCCACCATCAACATACGCAAACGTCCTCAACCATATCTTGACACTCGTATATCACCCCACAAACCATGCCCATCAATCAATTTACCATTCTCATCCCCTCTTTTCCAATTACAAACGTAGCCTCTATCTAAACACCAATCAACTCATCTTTCTCGCACTTTCAACAGTAAAATTAATTTTACACACACCCAGAAATACCACACGCAATTAAAGACTCAAACTTTTATACAGAGCAACAAGCACATATGACTCTCACACCAATATTCAAAGCCTGGTCCATATTTACCATCTCCACCTTCAATTAAATATTATTACCATTGCCGCAAAATTCTACCAGCGCTCGATTTGTACCTGTTTTTCCGCTCTTAACTGTTGTCACTAGCGGTCGAATATCACTATCTATATATTGCATAAATTTCCACATAAAAAAAATCTCGCCCCGCCGTTTAGAGACTCCTATATCCGAACACATGGCATCATTCAACTATCACTCGCTCTTATCTAATAACTCATCCATCAGGTCTGGGGGCAAGGTCATCCCTTTATTTCTTTCTTTCCTTCTTTCAGCAGCAGGCAGCTATTTTTTCAGTGGTAGCTAAACTGCACCATCGACTTAACATCACCATTTGCGAAACATATCTTCAAATACGTAAACACACTTACTCAATTACACAGCGGTCTCACTGAGGACATGACCTTCAATATTACAGTTCTTAATCCAATAACCACCGAAACAAGTACTAAATGCTCAAACTAATCCCATGGCGCCTTACAAAGCGACTGTCCGAGCACCGCCGGCAGACTGTCAAAGCCAGATAGCTGTCCATCTAAACAGCCGTCCACTCAGCCCCAGGACCAGAATGCTGAAGTGGGCTCTCCCTATACCTGCTCTCCAGCTATTGTCTAACGACATACAGTGCACAAATGGATTCCTGAATAGCGAAGATCTCTATCTCCCCCTTGCATCTCCAACAGGACATGTAAACAGTGTCTCCCCCAGTCAGCAAACCCGACGTCATTCACCCTTCGCGATAATTTCCACTCACGTATATAAAACCATATTCACTCCTGCCAAAACTCACTTAATAATAAAAAAGCATTCTCCCTTTCTAAGCATAGATGAGTATGCATTTATCTTCACCCATCTGATCTCTGCAATTTAAGTCGGAGAAAGACATATCTATTACCTTCTGCAACCTGTCTATAAACAGAATGATCTCAGTTAATACAACAGGACCTTGTTTTGACCATTCGCCGGAAATGCGCGCAATGTTGTTTGCCTCAAACTAGGGACAAGTACAACAGATCCTCAACACCCTATTACCTTTATCCTCTACCATCAAACAGTGAAAAAGTCACAAAGGCACCAATGCGATCCACCTCCAGCGCAGACAAACGGAATTCACAATATTCCCCCTGAATAACTCAGACTGCAACCATCCAAGAATTCCTAACAGCTCACCAAATCCAACACCTCAAACTACAAATGCCTATGTGAACAAGATCATATTAAATATACACACACGTTGCAGAGACCCCTTTAAAGTTTGGTCACCTATACTGTAAGCAAATGAGAAGCTGCCTCTGGCCCTTGTTCAAACAGTGTTTTCTAACACGCTTTTGCACACTGCCGAGCATTTCGTCTTTCTGCCGCGACTTCGAAGTCATTGTCTGATGCTAAACAGACATTAACACGGACTGATGCACGGTCTCTCACAGGAAACTATACCTTGCACCCAATAAATCATATTCTTACAGTCGATAGCATAACGCTGAATGATTTTAAATAAAGGACACCTACAACACAAGGAAAATAGAAGAGCCTGCTGGCGTTGTAGCCACTTCCCTCGAAAGTGATTGACCACCTCTACATTTAAACTCATATGTCGCAGAGACCAAATAGTTTATAACTCTGCATTCAATTTCTAGTGATTGGTCATTTTTGCACACAAGTACAGGATCACCGTTTTCGGTGCTAGCAACCCTGGAAGTTGCGGTCCATCAACCAAAATTTCTCCCCAAACTCAAGCAAGCATTGTCAGTCAATCAATATGTCGTACCCAATGCACAGATGCAATGGTTAAGACACCACCGATCTATTGTAATATTATCCATCACAGCTGATATCGCGAAAAATTTTACAGTAAGTCCAACAATGGCCAATCATGTGACAGCTTGTTTTCTTAATTTCAGTATCATAGCTAAACCATACATCCTCTACTATGCAAGTATCATTGCGACCATTCATAGATGACTGCTCAGCACGTCCATTCACACTTAATTCTCAAACACATAAAGACGATCAAATTATACCAGACAATGCTATACATATTTCTAAGACCTCGCGCATAGTACTCGATCAATCTCTCTGCATATGGCCGTCAGACAGCTATTGGCATTGACCTACCTACCCCGCAACATCGCTACCCAATTACTCCTCAACCGAGCAGCTGTGTACAGCTACACTTCACCTCTCTTGACTGAATACAGCTTTCCTAGTCCTAATCCATCCAAGTGCACCACATTTCTCGAAATGTAACCAAGTCTTAGAGCCTAGCACACCATATCGATCTATAGATACAGATCTCAAAGTGCCTTAATTTAATAGCATACAGTTAAGAAGAACAAGGACGGAGCGATATTTATACACAACGTAGTTCGATAGATTTTTAAGCACCTCTCTCTCTCTCTCTCTCTCTCTCTCTCTCTCTCTCTCTCTCTCTCTCTCTCCTACCGGAACCTTCGATGCACCGATCGTGGACTCTAGAACAATTCTTTACACATGATAGATTGGATGATTTGCTTAAAAATGATGCCATGTGTTCCGATATAGGAGTCTCTAAACGGCGAGGCGAGATTTTTTTTATGTGGAAATTTATGCAATCTATAGATAGTGATATTCGACCGCTAGTGAAAACAGTTAAGAGCAGAAAAATAGGTACAAATCGAGCGCTGGTAGAATGTTGCGGCAATGGTAATAATATTTAATTGAAGGTGGAGGTGGTAAATATGGACCAGGCTTTGAATATTGGTGTGAGAGTCGTATGTGCTTGTTGCTCTGTATAAAAGTTTGAGTCTTTAATTGCGTTTGGTATTTCTGAGTGTGTGTAAAATTAATTTTACTGTTGAAAGTGCGAGAAAGATGAGTTGATTGGTGTTTAGATAGAGACTACGTTTGTAATTGGAAAAGAGGGGATGAGAATGGTAAATTGATTGATGGGCAGCCGGCCGGAGTGGCCGAGCGGTTAAAGGCGCTACAGTCTGGAACCGCACAACCGCTACGGTCGCAGGTTCGAATCCTGCCTCGGGCATGGATGTGTGTGATGTCCTTAGGTTAGTTAGGTTTAAGTAGTTCTAAGTTCTAGGGGACTTATGACCACAGCAGTTGAGTCCCATAGTGCTCAGAGCCATTTGAACCATTTGATTGATGGGCGTGGTTTGTGGGGTGATATATGAGTGTCAAGATATGGTTGAGGACGGTTCCGTATGTTGATGTTGGGACGGGTATGAGGTTAGGTGCGGTGGGAGGTGTAAATTAGATCTTATTTTAAAAAAAGACATGTTGTAAAGCAAGAATAATATTGAGAAGGTTTTTAGATCGCTGGTCACGCGACGAGGCGAGAGCAGGGATGTGTAGTTATGTTTAGTTAAAGGGCCGTGTAATGTCGTGTGAGGAGCAATGCGCAGTGTGCTACAGTGTCATAGGAGGTAAAGACATGTGCTGCTATGGTGTGTCTAGCGTATGGAGGCTGCGCTTTGGAATTATGTTGCGTTGATATAAAGTTGACTTTCACCCGCGTTCGGTGGTCACGGCTCGGGATCGCGGTCCTGGACAGATGTATGTGTGTGCTTTGACCGCTGACGAGCGCGTTGACCGCGCCAACTCGCGCTTGCGGAAGCCGAGCAGGGGCTGTGCGAGGTCTGAAATCAGGCGGATGGGTGACTTCACGATCCTGTGGGCAGGGTGCAGAGTGAGGGTACCCGCGCACGTCTGCTAAGTTATTTTGCGAGCGGATCTGCAGGCTCTGCTATGCGTTATTAAGATAGTTTACGAGTACTGAGCGTATCTACACATCTATGTGATGTATTATTTAGTAGCAGTTTTCTATAGTGTGTACTGAAATTATGAGTGGGTGCGTGTCTGTGGGCTGTGCAATATGGCCCAGGGCACATCTGGGATTGGTGTTTTGTGATAGCGTGATAGATATACTGTATGGTTAAATAAGTTGTTCGAAAAAAAAAATAGTGTTCTCAATGATTACACGCGCCTGCAGCGCAGATCAGAGTTATCGGTTTCCCGTCACCATCTCGGTTGCATGCGAGTAGTAAATGTTTTACCGGCCGCGTTAATCGTGTATGACGACAAGCTATGAGCTATTCTGCCAATAGACGTGAAGGCAGGTCCAGACCTGAGACGCCGGTGGTATACATGAGAAGAACAATGAAGCTTTGAAATGTGTCGGCTGTCACGAGCGCTCGGAAGCTGAACTTGGCCGGAGACTCTGGATTCCCCTTCCCCGCTGACCGCACTCGCGCGTGGCCTGCCTTGGAGCGTAATCTAAGGCGAATAGGCGATATGAATTTCTCCGGTGATAGGTGCGAATGCGACTGTGTTGAGGTCATGTTTGGGGTGGCGGGTAGGGGGAGGGGGGACGAGCAAAGACTTTTGGTCGGTTTGGCAGCTGGTCGTGTGTGGGCGCTGCGTCTGTTGCACAATTTTGCATGTCTGTGCACTGTGCGGTGCTTTATTTGGAGAGTTTAAGAGTACAGAGCTCATCTGCTGATATTGTGTACTGCATTATTTAATAGCTGTTTGCTATTGTGTGGTGAAATTAGGAGTTGTTTACGTGTTTGTGGCCTTTGTCAGATGACCACAGTCGGATCAGTGCGAGTGTTTTGTGACAAATATACTCCACTACTAAATAAAAGGGCTCGAAATAAATAGAGTGCAGCCCTTCCTTACTTCCCCGAGTAGCACAGTGCAGTCTGAGTTGTTTTTGCGCAATAACGGCAATCTGGTCAGAATGTGAGTGAGTAGACAAATAACTGGACAATTTTGTCTGTAGAGGAGTTACAGGTCTGGATTGGAATGAATATCTTGATGGGTGTGGTTGTGTTGCCAAGTGTAGTGCACTACTGGAGTTCAGAAACTGCCTTATGTCAGCCTTACATATCGAAACCTATGAGAAGTAAAAGTTTCAAAAAGATATGTCGCAAATAAGTAAAGTTCACTCGTTCTTCCTTCCATCAGCCTATGCACTGAAATTATTTCCGAAAATTAGCAGTTGTTTGGCTATTTGGAGGTAAATGTTTTGCATTATTTACGAGCGGTTCGCATGTCTGCAGGCTGTGCTTTGAGTCAGTTTTAACTGTTTATAATTAGCAAGCATCTGTCTAGAACATTATAAATGAGTTGTGTAGGAGTGTTTTGCAGGTCTGTATGATGTGGGACATGTCGGTGTGATACATATACTCCATTCTTAAATAAAGTAAATTCGTTACTCGGTCCATGGACCTAATGCAGGGTGAGTCCATTTACCAGATACATGTAGGAAGAGGTTGAGTGCTGGTGGCTTAGTTTGAAACAATTTTCTTAGGTTGGTGGCGGAAGTGCAAGTGAGCTTTATTTACTGGCAGATTTCAAACTTGGCGCTGGTTCCTAGGAGGAGGAGGTGGCGGTCTGGTCCTCTAAAAGTAGTTGAAATTAGTGAGTTGAACACGTTTGCATACGTATATGAAATTGTAAATTGAATGATTTAATATAGTGGGGTGGCGATAGCGAATTAGCGAGCGTTCTCGTGACGAGCAAACGCGCTGTTATACGGTCATGGTGGATTCCACTGTCGGTCAAACTGGAGCGAAACGTATCCTTTGCCCGGCACGCGGTCGACAGGTTCCATCGTGTCCGGCGTTAAGTGCTCATGGGCGCGGAAAGATGTTTACGTAGTCGGACTCTGAGGCAAGCGCGGCTGACCGTTTGTGGCGGGACCCTTAAGGCGCCGCTCGCCGCCTACCTGGCGCGCTGGCCGTGGTCGCTTGACGTCAGCCGGCCAGGGAGCTGCCTATGGAGCGGGCTCAGCCGGCCGCGCGTACGTCAGCTGCGCTCTGGAGTTTTGCTGTGTGAGCATGGAGAAGTCAGTTGGGACACACCTGCATGACCGTAATGTCTGAAATAAAGAGTCATTTTCCAGGTATTTACAGAAGGCTATGTCCGTCGCGTGTAGGAGGGTGTGTGACGTAAGCGGGGCGGCGGCGCATCGATTGTACAGTTATTACGCGCGTGTGCAAGAGCGAGTCAATTAGAGGTCGTTCTAGTGCGGTCCAAACGTGCTGTTATATAGTCATGGCGGATTCCACTGTCGAGCAAACTTTGCCGCCAAAAGTGTAGCACTGCGTTCTCGCTTGCACAGGGACACGTGGTGACCTACGTCTCGCGACCCGCTGGTCGCGATGCTGATTGGCTGACAGTTAAATTCATGACGTCATATACAGTAGCCAATCAGAAGCATAGGTGACATCTGAGCGAATGCAACATCTTTCTACACACATTCTCGTATTCACAGTTGATGAGCGAATATCCTTACACCTTGTGAGAGTGAGTTATTTCGTTGGAATGGTTGGAACTGTTGCTTGTTATGTATGTGATAGAGAATATTCAGCAAGGAAGCATTTGAATGTTCATTTGAGAAATGTGCATAAAATTCAGCCAGGTGAAGAAGGTACGATAAAGTGCTCAAAAAGTGACTGTAGCTTTAAATGCAATTTCTTGGCTAAGTTGCGCCTACATGTGGAGCAGGAGCACATGGTTGAGATGGTAAAAGAAATTAGTGAATTTCAAACGAAGGACGGTAAGTAAAGTGTACACTGCCTACTTAAATTAATATCGCCCATTATTATTACATACTTGCCTGACCCGTGGCCATTAGATCTTGTTTTTGTTGGTCAATAGAACATGTGCTTATTTGAAAGCGTGAAAAGACGCATTTCACATTAACTGTAAACTTACTGTCTGCTACATTAAGTATAAGTTAAATTGTTGCAAATTTAAATGATTAAAATCACACCAGTAATTCGTGAGGGTATCTTAACAGTGCACGTTTTTTTTTACTACTGCTGTGTACTTTGCACTTATTGAATCTGAATGCAATTGTCTTTCATTTATGCTTTTGTTTTAGACTTTATGAAGTGGAAGTCTGAGGAGGAGAGAAAAACAAAAAGTAGTTTTGTCTCTAGTTATGGCACTAAGCGTTTAAAGGATGGCACTGCAAAAAACCACCTTTGTATGCCACAGAAGTGGCACATTTTCTTCGAAGTCAGGTGGCAAAAGGTTGTGTAAGTCCCAGGGCACTTGCAAGATGGGAAACCATTGCGTTGCTGCCATAGAGCTTCACGAAGAAGAAAGTGGAATCTGTAGTGTCATTTACTACAGAACACATTTCGGCCACGACCAGAACATTGCTTTTCTGCATCTCAGTGGTTCTGATAGAGAAGCCATCGCTGGTGAGTATTACCTTGATTGTAGAATTTTGCTGGCCTTTCAGTGATCACCAAGTAAATATGGTGTGAAAGTTTCAGAATCCATTGCCAGGCTTGCTGTTAGTTATATGTAGTTGACTTTTATTATTTTTGCAGTGAAGGAGCATTGTTTTTTTTTCTGCTGCGAAATTAATATTGTTATGGATATGTGATCTGGAGTAAAAGGTGTGAATATATCGATTGGCAGTTCATATGAATACAATTTGTGATGTTAGCTTGAAAGCAGTTGTAAAAGACCAGATGTGATCCATATTGACCACAATATTGGTGACTGTAATGCCATGTACTTAGGTGTGTGTGAGAGCAGGTGTAATGCATTACAGTAATACAAGTGTGGAAATAAGTTCTGAAATACTTGTGTTGCCCTGTGTTATTGCTTGCATCATAGTAGTCTATTTAAGAATAGATCATTAATGTATCTAATAGACTAAAGGCAGTACATTTATTGTTTCTTGTCCAGCATGTTAAACATGGTGGATCAGGGCATTTGTAACTACAATAATGGATTTGAGACTAGACAAAAACACGAGTTACAATTCTGACATGTACTTGTAGACCTCGTAACCATTTGGAAATAGCCTTGGTAGCTGAAACTGGGAAATATCACATTGCTTTAATCAGGCCTGTTTATTCTCCCATCCCCAGTGTGTTAATAGCATCTTCAGTACTGTTGGAAGGGTACACTGAATATACTGTTAAGCCATTTGTTAGACTATCTAGTTTATAAGTACTTAGCAACTGTTATATTGCATGAATTTATTTTATTGGGGGTGGTTAACTACAGTGTCCTTTCTGAATAGTGTTTTCATGTACATACTCAGAATTGGCCTCTTTCTAGTTTGAGTAAATTTAAAATGTTGCAGGCAAAATTGCTGAGGGGGTCACTTTCCAGAGAATTCTGGATGATGTGCGGGACTCAGTTCATTCCAGCGGAGTGGAGAGGCTGCATCTCCTGACTCGACATGACCTTCATAACATTAAGAGAGACTTCGCCATTGGTGATGATCAACAGCATAACATTAATGAAGTCAGTGTTGGTATGTGGTTGGAGAAAATGAAAGACTGTGTTCTCCTCTATAAGAAAGAAGGCGAGGCCAGGGAAGATTTTGATAGGACTGACTCGGTGATAGTGTTAATGACTGACTACCAGAAGCAGTTATTACAGAGATTTGGACAAAATATTGTATGTGTAGACTCAACACATTGTACAAATGTTTACAAACTGTTGGTGACCACATTGTTAGTGGTAGACGATTTTGGTTCAGGTATGCCTGTAGCATTCTGTGTTTCAAATCGGGAGACTACTTCCATAATGACTCATTTCTTTAGTGCTGTGAAAGAGAGAGCTGGCATCATAAAAACGTCTGTATTCATGTCCGACGACACTGATACTTTCCGTAGTGCATGGTCACGAGTCATGGGACCTGCAGAAAATAATCTACTGTGTGCTTGGCACATAGACCGCAGCTGGCGGAATAATTTGAAGAAAGTACATGGCAATGAAGAAAAGAAAGCACTTGTGTACAAAGCTCTTCGTACATTGCTTGAAGAAGCGGACATAGACAATTTTAATGAGCTGCTGGAATCGTTCGTCGGGCAGCTTCAAGCAGATGAAGGTACAAGAGACTTTGGTGTATATTTCTCGTCAAATTACTTATTCCGGCCTCAGCAGTGGGCATACTGTCACCGTCGCAATCTGGGTATAAATGCAAATATGTACCTTGAAGCAATGCATAGAGTTTTAAAATATTGTTATTTAGAGGGAAAAACAAACAATAGACTTGACAGACTACTTGTTGTGTTGATGAAATTGGTGCGTGACAAACTGTGTGCTCGAATGGTTAAATTGTATAAGGGTGGCCATTCATATAGAATAAATCTTATTGAGGCTCGTCATAAAGCTTCATGTAGTATTAAGGAGAATGACATTACAGTCAATACTGATGGTACAAAGTTTCATGTGAAATCCCAAACACATTGTGACATTGTGGTGTAACACATACTGTGATTTTAAATAATATTGAATGTAAATTGGAGTGCAAGTTGAAGTGCTCCAAATGTAATATATGTTTACATGCTTTCAGTTGTTCTTGTGCGGACAGTTTAATTCATTTGAACATATGCAAGCACATTCATGCAGTGTCAATGACGTATGCATTACATTCAAGTGCCACATTTACACCAAGTGAAGCAACGGTGACAGAAGAGGCTTCTGCCATTTTGTGTTCACTGCAAACAAATACTGATGATCACGAGAACACATCTCTGGCCCAAGAACTAGTGTCCACATATCAAATTTTGATTAACCGTGTCGGTTCAGGTAAAGTGTCCACAGAAATCCTGAAGTCACTACAGAAGGATGCAGCTCATTCGCTGTCACTTTTTCAATCAGACTGCAGGGAAGCTTCACGACCCCCCAGCAACGAGAAGGTAAAAGTGCAACGAAGACATGGTAAATGTAACAAACAGCCAAAGGGCAGTTTGAAGAAACCAACTCTTGCTGAAAAAGAAAATATTGTTTCAGCACTGAGGCAGCCTGAAAGTGAAATATTAAATGTTCACGTAGATTCTGACCATAATTACTGTCGGTACTAAGTTTTAGATGTGTATGTGTTTCTGTACATTCCATGGTTTGTAGGCCTACTGGGGAAACTCGCCATGTAAAACAAAGAGTAACGCATTGTGCTTGGTACCCCTGTTGGTGATGTGGAAACCCAAGTGATATTAATAAAGAAAATAAAAACGTTTGCAGTGTTCTTTTTCAATTGATACCTTTATCCTTTTATTTGCACGTGCAATTAAAACATTTATTTGAAATACTACTTGATTACATTAAAATGAATTGCTGTGTAACTAGAGTAGAAAATTGACGTCTGCAGAGCTTGTGTGGCATGAATTTGAAGCCCCTTATCACATGATGTACTGAAGTCTGTTGTAACAATACATTGCATAAAAATTAAAAAGATATTTTTCACTTCTGAATCACATTTCAATTTGGTTCATTATGAAGAGTTCAACAGAATAAAATTCAGTGCACTTAAGCTAAGTATCTGATGCTCCCTTATATTTATTTAAAGGCTCTGAATGTAGCAACTTCCTGAAAATTTTTGTCTGTGCATTCCTACAGTAATTGACCAAGGAAATTGGTGGTAAATAATTTCAGTGTTCAGTCTGAGGAAACAAGGTGCAATTACTGAGCAGGGTGGTGCGGTTAGTATGATTTACAGAATACTGAGAATTGTAAAGACAAGTGGGACACTATTTTCTTTACTACAATTAATCATTTCCTTTTCAGTATCATTCCAAGCTGCTTTAGAATTATTTTTAGAGTTTGTAGTCTCATGTGCTTTACATGTAGCAATTATATTTTTAGATTTATATACCTTTGTCTTCAGTACCTTTTGAGATTCATCTTCCAGAATAGGAGTTTTTATGTAGATTGATAATGTGCAATGCTTGGTTGGCAGAATTTACCAACCAGTAGATAGCAAAGAGGAAAACTTTAAACTATTTTGGTGTCATTCGCCCAATTTTTATTGGTACAGAAGATGCTGTAACTGATTCTTTCTAGTCAGCACAGCAGTTGTTATAAGTTGCCCTTTAAGAGACTTTACATTAATGTAGAGAAAAATTTCATCATTACTGAATGAAGGTAATACTATTTTCATGGATATTAATTGTGCGCTTTCTTTCACTGAATATTCTTTACAAGTTGTCAGTGGCTTTTTTTTAATAGACAATAAATGTGTCTGAGCTGCAGTAACTGTACTTACAGTAAAGATGTTTCACCTGTTTTTTGTTCACACTTCACTGATGAGAACACCTCATTCCTGTTATTGCAGTTTTAGAACATTTTTCAGAGTGAAAGTTGAATTTGCTATGCTGGTCACTTTCTTCCTTTTTTTAGCTACACATATTTCTCAACATATGTTTCAAATGTAAGAATTTTACTTCAAAATGGACACTACGTTGCTAGGATATTGAGAGCAATAGAAGTAATAATTGATTCTGAGACACCAGAGATTGTGTGAAAGTGGACTGGAAGAAAATGTAATCAAGATGTACAACGTTCTTCTATTTGTAAGGTAGGTGACCATTCGGACTTTCCATGGAAATGCTTTAATTGCTAAAAACTTTATGGGTTTTGAGTCATCAGATAATTGTGGCAAATTTACAATAAAGACAAATTATGAAAGCTAATACATAATAATTATGAGGCAAAAGTAACATCAGGAATGAAAATACATACTGGGTACAAGTACCTACAACACGCTTAGGCAGGTTCATATGAGTTAGCAATACAATAAAAACACACCGTCTCGTACGCAATTGCCGGTAGACAACATTTGGAACAGAAGGTATTATCTGGGAGCTTCATGTCGGACTGAAGACAGCAGACTTGAGGATTGTATTGTTTTTAACTTGCACCAGATGGCATTGATGTCAAAGATTGAGACAAACCAAGACATAGCTTTTATAATACATAAAACAATGTAAATATTCCAGCCACATTTTTGGATACAAGAGACTTGCAATGTTTCAGTGGACAGGGACATAAGGGAGGCAGAGTTGCTATATATTTAAACAGAAAGGTAAAGGATACCACTTTGTGGACAGACAGTAACATACAGAAATTGTCTTGAAGCAGTGGCTATACAGGGAAAGGAAGAAGAGCTTAATACTAGGGCAGTACTGATCTCCAAGTTGTCAGGTAAGACATTTTCTCAAGTAACTGCATGTACTACTAGAAAAGGATACCAGAGAATTCCCTTAAATAATAGTAGTAGGTGATAGTATAAAAACACTGGAAGACAGTTCTCATTCAAGAGACTTATATGATCTAATCAGCCCAAATAGTCAAAGTTCTGCACATGTTCAAAATTGAAATCGTCTGCTAATAATCTATCCAAGTTATTATTTTCCTTCCTGGTGAAATTCATGTACTTAGTCTTTGTTTCATTTACAGAAAGGCCTCTAGGTCCTGTCGCTTCTTTCATCTCACATATTGTCCTCTCTAGTGATACCTTTCTTCTACTAATAATTGTTAGATCATTGGCATAAGCACATATCTGAGTCGACTTTGTGCCTATGTAACCAGATATCTGAAGCTTCCGCGTGGCTGCTTCAAGTCAGATTGAAAAGCATTGTAGAGAGTGCGTCCCCTTGTCTGACACCTTTACTAATGCTAAACGAATTGGTCAGTTCTCCATCCACTCGCACTGCAGCCTTGGAACCAGCCAATATTGCTTGAATGAGTGAGACATACTTCGATGGTATACCAAGTAGCAGCAAATCATTTAACATTTGTGCTCCATTTAGACTATCAAAGGCCTGCTTGAAGTCTACACAGAGGTTATGAAGCTCAATGTTATACTCATACGTATTTACCTAAACACAAATATCTGGTCTGTTGTTGATCTATACAGATGAAGCTCAATGTTATACTCATACGTATTTACCTAAACACAAATATCTGGTCTGTTGTTGATCTATTAGCCTGAAATCTGTACTGATACTCCCCCAAAATATCTTTTGAATATGGTACTAACCTGTTGTAGATAATACTAGAGAAGATCTGATAGGTTACATTCAGCAAGGTAATTCCACGGTAATTTGAACAGCAGGTCTTGTCTCCCTTCTTATGTATTGGTTGGATTACACCTAAGGTCCATTCTTCGGGCATTCTTTTCTGATTCCATTTCAACTTAATAAGTTTGTGGATTCGCTTATGAAGACCAGTTCCCCCGTTTTTAACAGTTCTGCAATTATTTCATTGGTTCTTGGTGCTTTATAATTTTTTAAACAATGCTCTACCTTCCGTACTTCCTCTAATGTTGGTTCCTCTATTTCTGGATCTACGGTATAATAGAGTGGCTGCCCATTCCTGGTAGGATTGACCTCCAAAATTCCCTTTTATTATTCTCTCCATCTATCCAAAACATCTTGTTTATCTGTCAGCTAATTTCCCTCTTTGTCCTTACAAGCTGTTATTTTTGGTCTATGTTCTCGAGTTCCTTTTTTGTAGTATTTTATGCTTTCATTCCCTTTGTACTGCTCTTCCATCTCTTGATGGCTTCCCTTTTTCTCCTCCTGCATACCCTTGCTGCCTCTATTCTCTTTTCATTATATAATGCCTGATTTGATCTAGTATTCTGCTGAAAGCATTTCAGCCTTACTTCCTTTTTCTGTTCCACTGCCTGTCTACTGACATTGTTTGTCGTGGAAGCTATGGTTCGCATAGTTAAAAATGGACCGTTGGTTAAAAAGTGGTTCATTAAAACGAGAAAAGTCTACAGATGAAGAGGAAGATAATGCATCTGATGTTCAAGCAAGTAATTGAGTGACTCGAACCGAAGTTGTCAGTGTCCATTGAACCTAAATTGTCGGCGTCCCTTGAACCTAACCCTTCCAAGATCAGTGTTAAGCTTACTGGAAAAATTACAAAATATAACTCTGATTACTGGAAAATCGGTTTTACTTTCACTTGACCTCAGCCTAAACCTCAATGTGTAATTTGCTATGAAAGCCTTTCGAATGAATGTATGAAACCAGCAAATCTCTGGTGCCATCTTGAAACAAAGCATGCAGAGTACAAAAGTAAGTCATTAGATTTTTTCAAAAATAAATTAAGAGAGTTGAAAATATCTCGTAAAACAATTACCAAACACTGTGGTGCAAATATAAATGAAAATGCAACCCTTGCGTCTTACGAGGTGGCTCAGCTTGTTGCTAAATGTGGGAAAAACCACACAATTGCTGAGGAACTTATACTGCCATCAGCAATAATACTTTGCAAGAGAATGTTAGGTGATGCAGCTGCTAAGATAACAGGAACTGTCCCACTCTCAAATAATACTGTTCAAAGACAAATTACTGAAATGGCAGTTAACGTGGAAGAAACATTGCTGGCTAGACTTTGTATGAGTGACATGTATGCTCTACATTTGTATGAAAGCACAGACATATTAAAAAAAAAACATAATGTTGGTTTTCGCATGATTCTTATGGGAGGGCCAAGTTTTTGAAGATTTTCTTTTTTCATGCGAACTACTGCATACAACAGCAGGCAATATTTTTACTGCATTAAATAATTATCTCAATGAACATGATGACACCTGGAAAAAATGTGTAGGCTTGCCGACGGATGGGGCAAAGTCAATGGCTGGCAAAAAAACAGGACTTCTAGCTCATATCAAAGCAGTAGCCCCCGAGGTGAAATGGACTTACTGTTGTATCCATCGTGAAGGCTTAGTAGCCAAAAGATTGTCTGAACCTTTGCAAAAGATACTTAACGAAGTAGTTCAAATCATCAACTACATTAAAACTCGACATCTGCAATCCAAGGAAAAATGTAGACATGTTCAAAGTTGAGGATAAGATTAGTGCTATGGTCAAAAAGCATCAGATTTGGACATCAAGGATAGAAAACGAGTCACTAACTAACTTTTCTACTTTAAAACAATTCTTGGAGTCATCAGAGGAGAGTTTGCCTGACCAGATCAAGATCAATGTAGCCGAGCATCTACGCAGCCTGAACCTGACCCTGACGACAGATGGATTCAAAATCCCTTCAGCTGTGAAGAAATAGACAAAATCCAAGGCCTCACTGAAGAAGAGCAAGATCAACTTGTGGATCTGTCAAGCTGTGGTATGATGATAAACATTTTCATTGGTGATAAAATTACAGACTTCTGGGCAACAGCACGCAAGGACTACAAGAAACTTGGAGATAAGGCAATGAAAAAGATCCTTCCATTTGCCACCACATATTGGTGTGAGCAAGCATTTTCTTCCATGTGGTTCATGAAAAACAAAATATAGGAATCGGCTCGACGTGCGGTCAGATTTCAGAGTGAAAGTTTCAAGTTTGGAACCTAATATTTCAGAAATAATGGACTTAGAGGTCAGATTGAACTCACCTCATTAAGAACTGAAAATTAAAACTAATTGTATACTGATGGAGTACTCTGTTGTAACTGTATTTTTTCAAATAAATAATACCTTGTATGAAATTAGTGTTTTCTTATTTTTCACACATGTCTACTCAATGCAATCTCAAGTGTAGTACACTTGAAAGACCAATACACTCAGTTTAAATATTTTCCTGTCATTTTCAGTTCATACTCAATTTTTTTAAGGACTTTGTTATGCTAAACACCCAGATTTGAAGGCAAAGATTTTGAGCAATAATCAAAAATTTAACAATAACGATGATGGCTAAATTGAAAAAGTTTTAAGCTCAATATTTTTTCAATAATGAATATGTCAATGTTTTTTCTAAGTACCAAAAATAGAAAACTTATAAAAAGACTCTTAATTTGGCTTTCTAGGTACTTGATACTGTGATATGACAAGGTACCAATCATGTTCGATGAGGGGGTCCTTGAGAAAATTTTGTTGGGAAGCCCTGCTCTACACAATCAAAAGCTCTGCTCAGGTCACAAAACATAGCCGGAGCATAGTCCCAAGCCTCGAACACAACTAGGACAAATTTTACTTGTGAATTCATTGAGTCAGTTGTACATTTACCTTCCCTGAACCCAAACTGTTTATCATTGATTTGTCCAAATAAACACTAACTTTTTTATACATTATTGTTTAAAAATTTTAGAAAAAAAGGAGTTATGGATATGAGCCTATAGCTAGTGGGACAGTTCTTTTCAACTTTTTTATATACGGGCACAACTCTAGAAATTTTTAGTTTCTCATTGAACTTATTTTCATCTAGAGATTTATTTACACAATAAGTTAAAGGATAAATTACACAGTCAATAGCATCTTTAAACAAATTACATGACAAATCATAGTAATCAACACTAGCTGAAGGTTTGAAAGTTTTACATATTTTCAGGATCGTACTTGGACACACTCCTGTGAAAGTGCTTTGGAAGGGCTTTTCAAAGCAGTCGTCGCTGATACTAACTGCACTTTCGGGAGGTCGTTTATTAACTACTAATTTCTTCAAGAAAACTAGCGTTCTATGGGTTGGAGCTTGGAATGTCAAATTGGCAGGTAGGTTAGAAAATTTAAAAAGGGAAATGGTCAGGTTAAAGCTAGATATAGTGGAATTAGTGAGGTTCCGTAGCAGCGGGAACAAGACTTCTGGTCAGGTGAACACAGCATTATAAATAGAAAATCAAGCAGGGGTAATGCAGGAGTAGGTTTAATAATGAATAAAAAACAGGAGCACAAATAAGCTACTATGAATAGCATAGTGAACGCATTATTGTAGCCAAGGTAGACATGAAGCCCAGGCCTACCACAGTATTACAAGTTTATATGCCAACTAGCTCCACAGATGACGAAGATATTGAAGAAATGTATGTTGTTAAAAAAATTATTCACATAGTGAAGGGAGCTGAAAATTTTGTAGTCATGGGGGACTGGAATTTGATAGTAGGAAAATAAAGAGAAAGAAAAGTAGTAGGTAAATATGGAATGGGGGTAAGGAATGACAGAGGAAGCTGCCCGGTAGAATTATGCATGGAGCATAGCTTAATCATAGCTAACAATTGGTTTAAGAATCATGAAAGAAGGTTGTATATGTGGGAGAGGCGTCAAGACACTGGAAGATTTCAGATATGTTATACAGTGGTAAGACAGAGATTTAGGAATCAGGTTTTACATTGTAAGACATTTACAGGGACAAATGTGGACTCTGACCACAACTTCTTGGTCATGAACTGTAGATTAAAACTGAAGAAACTGCAAAAAGATGGGAATTTAAGGAGGTGGGACCTGGATAAACTGAAACAACCTGAGATGGTAGAGAGTTTCCGAGAAAGCATTAGGGAACAATTGACAAGAATGGGTGAAAGAAATATGGTAGAAGAAGAATGGGTGGGTTTGAGAGACGAAATAGTGAAGGCAGCAGAGGATCAAGTAGGTAAAAAAACAAGGGCTAGTAGAAATCCTTGGGTAACAGAAAAGATACTGAATTTAATTGATGAAAGGAGAAAATATAAAAATGTGGTAAATGAAGCAGGAATACAAACGTCTCAAAAATGAGATTGACAGGAAGTGTAAAATGGCTACGCATAGATGGCTAGAGGACAAATGTAAGGATGTAGAGGCTTATATCACCAGGGATAAGACAGATACTGCCTACAGGAAAATTAGAGAGACCTTTGGATAAAAGAGAACGACCTGTATGATTATCAAGTGCTCAGATAGAAAACCAGAGCTAAGCAAAGAAGGGAAAGCAGAAAGGTGGAAGGGGCATATAGAGGGTCTATACTAGGGTGATGTACTTGTGGGCAATATTATGGAAATGGAAGAGGATATAGGTGAAAATGAAAGTGAGATATGATACTGCGTGAAGAATTTGACACAGCAGTGAAAGGCCCCAGAAGTAGACAACATTCCATTAGGACTACTGGTAGCCTAGGAAGAGCCAGCCAGGACAAAACTCTACCATCTGGTGAGCAAGATGTATGAGACAGACGTAATACCCTCAGATTTGAGGAAGGATATAGTAATTCCAATCCCAAAGAAAGCAGGTGTTGGTGTTGACACGTGTGACAATTACTGAACTAACAGTTTAATAAGTCATGGCTGTAAAATACTCACACGAAATATTTACAGATGAATGGAAAAACTGGAAGAACCCAACCTTGGGGGAGATCAGTTTGGATTCCGTAGAAATGAAGGAACACATGAGGCAATACTGAGCCTACGACTTATCTTAGAAGTTAGTTCTAGGATTGGTAGACTTAGAGAAAGCATTTGACAATGTTGACTGAAATACTCTCTTTCAAATTCTGAAGGTGGCAGGGGTAAAATACAGGGAGCAAAAGGCTATTTACAATTTGTACAGAAACCACATGGTAGTTATAAGAGTCGAGGGACATGAAAGGGAAGCAGTGGTTGGGAATGGAGTGAGACAGGGTTGTAGCCTCTCCCCAATATTACTAAATCTGTATATTGAGCAAGCAGTAAAGGAAACAAAAGGAAAATTCGGAGTAGGTATTAAAATCAATGGAGAAGAAATAAAAACTTTGACATATGCCGATGACATTATAATTCTATCAGAGACAGCAAAGGACTTAGAAGAGCAGTTGAACGGAATGGACAGTGTCTTGAAAGGAGGATATAAGATGAACATCAACATAAGCAAAATGAGGATCATGGAATGTAGTCGAATTAAGTTGGGTGATGCTGAGGGAATTAGATTAGGAAATGAGACACTTAAAGTAGTAAAGGAGTTTTGCTATTTGGGGAGCAAAATAACTGATGATAGTCGAAGTAGAGAGGATATAAAATGTAGACTGACAATGGCAAGGAAATCGTTTCTGAAGAAGAGGAATTTGTTAACATCAAGTATAGAGTTAAGTGTCAGGAAGTCTTTCCTGAAAGTATTTGTATGGAGTGCAGTCATGTATGGATGTGAAACATGGACGATAAATAGTTTAGACAAGATGAGAATACAAAGTTTCAAAAAGTGGTGCTACAGAAGAATGCTGAAGATTAGTTGCATAGATCATGTAACTAATCAGGAGGTACTGAATAGAATTGGGGGAAAGAGGAATTTGTAGCACAACTTGACTGGAAGAATGGATTGGTTTGTAGAACATGTTCTGAGGCATCAAGGGATCACCAATTTCGTGTTGGAGGACAGCGTGGAGGGTAAAAATCATAGAGAGAGACCAAGGCATGAATACACTGAGCAGATTCAGAAGGATGTAGGTTGCTGTAGTTACTTGGAGATGAAGAAGTTTGCACAGGATAGAGTATCAGGAAGAGCTGCATCAAACCAGTCTCTGGACTGAAGACCACAACAACAATTTCTTCAATGGATTGGATACAAAATTTCTTACATTTGTCTGGGGTTATGGCAATATCATCTTTTTGGTTAGGGTAGACAATAGAGTTAATTTCATTTCCGACTTCTTTGCATTTTTTTCCGTTATTATTTTATTTATTTATTTATTTTTTGCTTTTCAATGTTTAGTATATCATATAGTTTCTTTGCTTCATTGATCGCCTGCTTATACTTACACTTAGCTCTACCATACAATTCTTTATACACTTCTGATTTACCAGTTTAGTACAGTCCAGAATATAGCATAACAGTAACATGGTTATAGAAAATCCATGGATAAACATTGAGAAACTTTGTATTCATCTCTAAGCTATTGCAAAAATATTGCATGCTGTAAGAAAAGCAAAAATATAATGAGAAAGAAATGGATCACACCAGTCATTCCATGGGGAGGAGGGGACCTGAAACATCCATTGAGAGGCACAAAAAATATTAAAAATCAAACCAGTAATGAAGACTGCACGAACAGAGAGAGAGAGAGAGAGAGAGAGAGAGAGAGAGAGAGAGAGATTACCACTAAAAGAAATAAAGACAATGTTCTTCAAGAAATCAATTACCCACTTAATATGGCAAAGACTGTCTGGGCTTTGATTAGCACAGACAGAAAAGAAATACGTTCCAACAATAATGAAAACATAATACCTAAAAAAAAAGAAGGAAATGAATTTTTGGACCCACATTTCATCGATTCCATTTTCTATGAACACAATTGTAACTGTGGTAGACAATCTCATATGACAAAATCCCACAAAACAAAAAGAATAATATATTTCTTTAAGCATTGTAAATGTAACAGAGTGTTTATTTCTGTTTCTCACAAGTGATCTGTAAATATAAAAAATAATCTGCAAAATGAAAATAAAGAAAAAAATGCTATAGGGCCCGATGGCATATGTACAAGAGCAGTTAATTATTGTTCAGAGTTTCCAGTGGAGCCACTGACGTTTCTCATAAACAAGTGTAGGGAAGAATCCCAGAGCCTCAAAGCCAACACAGTATTGGGTCAACTGCTTTTCATTCTCTATATAAACGATATGAGTACACTAAAGGGTCCAAATGTCATTATATATGCTGATGACATGGGTCAATGGAGGTGGCCAGTCCCACCCGTCAGCTTTGGCCCATGACGTAAAGGTGTTGTGGTGTGTGATGTATTATGGTGCAGAGTTTAGTTTATGAGTGTGTTTTGTTTGTAGATGCTGTCTTGTTGCGGTTGGTGGTGTGTGTATGGTCCGCATGTCATGTGGTGTACACTGGGTTCATTTGGGACTCGGTGCTAGAAGTGTGCTTTTATCAGTCGTGACTTCTATAGAAGAACGAAAATTGATTTCAGTGAGTTAAGAATTAAGTTTCTGTTGTGTTTATGATTATTTGTGGCTTCTATTGTTAGGTATGGATATGACTTCTAGGTTTAATAGTGTGCGTCTGCGGCCTAAAATGGGGGACGACATATTGTCCTTTATTAAGATTCTGCAACTTTTTGGGCTTGTGGTGGAGATAGTGAAATGTGGCGTATGCGAGCTGAATATGTGATTATCCAGAGTTCTGGCTTCTCGGACCAGGGACTGTTGGTGGGTTTTTGTTTTTGGGGGGAGGGTGAAGGTTGGGTGAGGGGCGTTGGTAGGTTGGGAGTTGATTTTGCTTGTGGCTATGGTTTTGTGTGTGTGTGTGTGTGTGTGTGTGTGTGTGTGTGTGTGTGTGTGTGTGTGTGTGTGAGAGAGAGAGAGAGAGAGAGAGAGAGAGAGAGAGAGAGAGAGAGAGAGAGAGAGAGATTGGGGTGGCTGACCTAGTGTGTAGTGCCAGAACTTTTTTGGTGTAAATAGTCATTGTTTTGGGTCTATTGTTCACGTGTTATGATGTTTGGTGGAGTTTTTATATGTTCTTTGGTTGGTGTTATTTACTGCATGTGATGGTAGTTGATGTTTTGGTATTGGCACTTGTGGTTGATTTATGTATCTTAGGGGGAAGAACTCAATTCCAATTTTTTTGGTATCGTCAGTTGTATTTGAGCCATATAGGTCATGGGAAGTGTCTGATTCCAATTTGTCATCGTAGCTATGTCGGTTTTGGTACCGTGAGCTGCTGTTGACTTATATAGGTCAAGGGAAGTGTCCGATTCCAATGTGTCATCATAGCTGTTTTGGTATCGTAAGCTGCTGTTGACCTATATAGGTCAAGGAAAGTGTGTGATTCCCGTTGTTTCATGTGTTGGTTTTGTGGTATTAATAGTTGCGGTGTGATTATAATTTTTGGAGTAGTTGGTTTTTATTTTGTGGTATCGACAATTGCAAAAACAGACATAATGTCTCATGGGATAACAGCAATCAGTGATAAAAAAAGTCATTAATAAAAAAAAATAAAATAATTGCAATCAAGACGGATTTTAAGTAACATCGACAATGGCGGTTGAGCTATGTAGGTGAAGGGAAGCAACCGAAGCCTGTCGATATTGTGAGTGTACCGGAATTTGTGATTTTGTGGTGTTTTTATGTAGTCGTTTTGTGTGGTGTGGGATCGTGGTGTGTGCCTGTATGTGTTTATATTTAGTTTGTCCCCACCCATAAACCCCCAATTTCCCGCACTGGTCTCGTTAGTTTGATTATATTTTTGGAGATAGAGGTGTTTGTTGGTTTTATATCTATTTTTGTGTTTATGTAATGACGTTATAGGCGCTATATTGGAGATATTGAGAATGGCTGTTTCCACCATATTAGTGAGAGTCAAAGCAGACGAGTGGAATCGGACGCTTCTGTAATCCAGATAATACATATTTTGTAGCTAGTGATAGCACTTACAATGACATGGAGAAAAAACTTACTCTGAACATAGAAAATGCAAACCAGTATTTCAGTAGTAAGTTTGTTCATAATTGGTACACACACAATGTACATGCAGTCCCAATTCAGCAGAAATATCCACGCTGAAAATATCAGCCTGAAATATGGAAAAACAGACATACAACAGACAAGTATTTATATTTAAGTATTTGGGTGTGGTGATAAAACTGGGAAAATTATGTTGATAATGTGTATCCAAAAATATGTACGATTCTTATCAGTCCTGTAACGTAAAACTCTGTTTTTCTTGCTTGTTTCAAGCTGTCATACCTGGCATCATGCGAGATGATCTAAGGAGATGTAAACGTAAACGTTATTCTTGTTGGTTTATCAAATATCGTATTTGTTTGTGTTACATGTGCCTGGGATTCATCTATTAATAACGCAGTAATCTCGCATATACAATCCGTGTTCGGAAATTATATGACAAACTGTCATGTAAAACAATAATACCGTTCTCTATCAATACAACCAACGTAATACGGCCTGGTATATCAAAATGTGAAGTTGTGTGAGAACTTTAATGTTAATGTTACTCAATTACAGATATTGGAGTTATGTTTAGTACAAATACACTATAAGACATTGTAATATATTCGATCTCTTTTATTAAGGGATACAGTCAGACTGGAATTATACTGTTACTAGAAACCTCGTTACTTCGTTTCGGAAAACCACTTGGCAAGTGTTTTGTTTTTAAGATCACTGAAGGGGCCAGTACGAGAATATGAATATAACGCCAGCACTGCATTAATTTAATCATTTGTAGAATGTGCAACTACAATTTATCTATCAGTAATCACTCAATAATACTAGCTTCCTCATGCAAAAATGAAAGACCGAATTAAAAATGGCACTGTTTGGAGAGATCTTTAATACGGTGGATCATTACTTTCGTAATACGCAAAATCGCAGGCTTCAATACGAGAAACACAGAATACGTCAACAACTTCGGAAACCTTGAAATTAAGATAGCGGCTGTTATTTACTTGCGTCTCGACTAGAGTCTTGCGACCCGCTGGTCGCAATGCTGCGCTTCCGATTCGCTACTGTATATGACGTCATGAATTTAACTGTCAGCCAATCAGCATCGCGACCAGCGGGTCGCGAGACGCAGGTCACGTGGTGGACGGTGAGCGGTCGGCATCGACAGGTTTGAACGTGGCGCCAAAAGTATGGCAGCGAACGGTCGCTCTTTGTGTGATTCAGCTCCGAGGCAGACAATTTTTGCGGAAACGTGCGGAGGCGACGAATACACGTGGTGAGCGGACAAGGGGCCGCTGTTACGTCAAACTCGACAAGTTCTAGCGTGTCCAGCGAAAACATGTTTACGGCGTGCGAGCGATCGCTGGGCTCGCCCCTGCGCTAGTGGCCGGCCGCCTCACGTGAGAGGCATAGGCAGTGTCTCCGCGCCCTGGCCTGGGGGTGGCGAGGATTTGAACTAATTCAGTTGGAGCGCGGACGTCGTGGAGACTGCACTGCGATATCAAAGATGTGTGTGCTGACTGTGTTGGAGAATAAGTGATGACCATACTGCTTGAAATAAAGTCTTCAGTCCCTTCCCTGCAAAATCAAAGGACGTGAATTACGTTATTATAAGAGCAGTTTATTATTTGACGCGATTATTATAGGCTACCAGTGAAAAAAGATAAGTGAGGGAGAAAGTTCGTACATGTGATCAATTATGGTGGTGGGATTTGAACTTGTGATAGATTTTTGTTATGGGTGTAAGGAAAATGGCTTTCTCACCGAGAAAATCGGACATCTTGAATAAATAATAAATGATAATAATAAATAGAAGTACAGTTTTCGAGAGAATATCGTGTTGGAATTTGGATTTGGCGCAATTTTCTAGTGGAGGTAGGCCTATAATAATAAATGATAATGAATGATAATAAATGATAATGAATGATATTAAATAACAATGAGTGATAATGAATGTTAACAAATAATAATGAATAATAATAAACAAAAGTAACGGTTTGCAGCCATTATCGTGTTGGAATTTGAATTTGGAGAGAATTTTCTAATGGAGGCAGGTCAATAATAATAAATAATAATAAATGATAATAATAATAAGTGATAATAAATGATAATGAATGATAATAAATAATAATAAATAATAATGAATGTTAATGAATGATAATCAATAATAATAAAAAGACATGTAAGGTCTTTGCACACATTATCCTGTTGGAATTTAAACTTCCCGCTATTTTTTCTTCTGCTGGCTTATGTTAGTGGACGTAGCACAATTGGACAATTTTCCCACCAAAATTCAAACTTCCAGCCATTTTTTCTTGAGGTTAGGTTAGTGGACGTATCACAATTGGACCATTCTCCCGCCAAAATCCGCCATCTTGGATGACGTCATGCGATGTTGCCAATTCTAAATGCCGCCATCTTGGATGACGTCATCGCCGCCATCTTGAATATATTTGGCAACAATGCAGCATGTCTTGACGCGAACCTTGTCCCTCTGCTACTGATGACCTCAGAAGTTAAGTCCCATAACGCTCAGAGCCATTTGAACTACTTCGATACATAACCAACACGAATTCAGAACATATTGATCTCGTGCAACACAGCTAGCTCTTTATTGCCATGAAGTAATGAGTGCTGTCGACAAGGGATCTCAGATCGATCCCATATTCTTAGATTTCCAGAAGGCTTTTGATACCGTTCCTCACAAGCGACTATTAATCAAACTGCGCACATAGGGAGTATCGTCTCAGTTGTTTGACTGGATTCGACATTTCCTCTCTGAGAGGTCACAGTTCGTAGTGATAGATGGTAAATGATCGAGTAGACCAGAAGTGATATCTGGCGTTCTGCAAGGTAGTGTCATAGGCCCTCTGCTGTTCCTGATTTATATAAATGATCTAGGTGATAATCTGAGCAGCCCCTTTAGACTGCTTGCAGATGACACTGTAATTTACCGTCTAGTAAAATGATCAGACGATTAATTCCAATTACAAAATGATCTAGAGAGAATTTGTATATGGTGTGAAAAGTGGCAATTGGTACTAAACAAAGAAAAGTGCGAGGTCATCCACATGGGTACTAAAAGAAATCCGATAAATTTTGGGTATACGAAAAATCGCACAAATCTAAGGGCTGTCAATTCGACTAAACACCTAGGAATTACAATTACGAGCAACTTAATTTGGAAAGACCACCTAGATAATATTGTGGAGAAAGCGAAACAAAGACTGTACTTTGTTGGCAGAACACTTACAAGATGGGACAAACCCACTAAAGAGACAGCCTACATTACACTTGCCCCTCCTCTGCTGGAATATTGCTGCGTGGTGTGGGATGCTCACAGGTAGGATTGACAGAGGACATCGAAAAAGTGCAAAGAAGGGCAGCTCGTTTCGTGTTATCGCGCAATAGGGGTGAGAGTGTCACTGATATGATACGCGAGTTGGGGTGGCAGTCACTGAAACAAAGGCAGTTTTTTCTGTGGCGACATCTATTCATGAAATTTCAATCACAAACTTTCTCTTCCGAATGCGAAAATATTTTGTTGACACCCACCTACATAGGGAGAAATGATCATCATAATAAAATAGGAGAAATCAGAGTTTGAACGGAAAGATTAGGTGTTCCTTTTTCCCACGCGCCATTCGAGAGTGAAATGGTAGAGAGGTAGAATGAAAATGGTTCGATGAACCCTCTCCCAGGCACTTAAATGTGAACTGCAGAGTAACCATGTAGATGTAGATGTATAAATTGTAGTGATGTCGCCATAGCCTTATAGGGTATGCCAGGATTATCCCAGTGAATACCATGGTAGAAACGTGATAACCACTTTGCACTCTTCCGTGTCTTAGCACACTTCACGTACTTGAAAGATCTCGGTGATGTTTGCTGAGAATGTCTCTATTCTTCCTGCATCTTCTATGGACGCCACAAATGAAACTTCTTTAAATACGAACTATCTACACTAACCAACATAGAAACCCTGAGCGTCTGCAATGATGTTCATGCCTTGAGATGCCATTGTGGAATGGTCTAGGTATGGTGCAGCACCTGTTCATTTATACAGCTCGATGCACAACTACAGTGAGCGGGCAGTAGTTGATCACACGGTCATGTAGAACTAGAGCATACGCAGCAGTGTGTTCTGGGAAATTAGTCGAAGATTCAAATTCAAATCGCACATCTATAGGTCCAAACTTAATTATCTCGTTCTGTTTCGAGCAGTCTATTACGATGATCAGTGATAGCTCCTTGAACTTCCATGGACTGAGTAGACACCCTACTCCTTTTTTTTTTCAGCATGAAACCTCGCATACATGTCATATGCTAGACTGTACACATTTTCATCCCACTGCAGGTACAAATTGCCATATGGGTAGGATTCCGAATTCAGGTAGACTTTGGCATTAGTTAACTTGCAGTTGTCGAACACAGTGGAATCATTACTATATTCCTTCTTCTATCAATCTGAAACAACAGTATGCTAAATGTCTCTAGCTGCGAAGAGGTTTTAATAGCCCATGTTTGTCTGCTTGCAAAATCTTCACATGTATGTGAATTCCTAAGGGACCAAACTGCTGAGGTCATCGGACCCTAGACTGACACACTACATAAACTAACTTATGCTAAGAACATAACACACACCCATGCCCGTGGGAGGACTCGAACCTCCAGCGGGAGGGGCCGCACAATACGTGACATGGCGCCTCAAATCGCGCGGCTAGTCGGCGCGGCTGTCAGCTCACAGTCGCTCACACTGGATACTCAAAAACCTCGCACGAGCGAAATATCGGTGATAGAAACGTACCGGACATTCAGGACTTTTAAAAACTTCAAACGCTCCTCGTCTGGTACACTGATGTGAGGCATTTTCCATATTATCTTGCTGATAGTCAACATATTCTCCTTATGAGCTCCTTGAATGTATGAGTTATTATCCGTCGCACTCTGTACCAGAATGAGTTCCTGTTTAGCGTCCATAATAATCTGCCTCATGTCCTCAAAGTAGCCCATAAGCTTTTTAGAGATACTCATGCAGTAAATCACTCCTACTCTGCAACTGTTCTATCCTCCGTATCGCCTATCAACCATCCCGCATTTTCTAAACTATGCAAATTCGTGGGTGATGCAGAAACATATGTTGTAAGGGTTGATGTTATGCCGACATTGTGTGTATGGTAGACCTCAGACCCATTGAGTTAATAGCGTATCTCGTGGAACAGGGATTCTAAAGCCTAATGCACAAGTTTGGATCCCACTGTATCGCTGCCGTCGGTTTTCTTGAATGACCCCTCTAGATATATGAAACTGTTGCATGGACACGTCAGTGCGTCTTGGTGCTGGATGACAATCCTAATTTCATCATTCTTGTTAAATGTGGTGAAAGCGTAAGGTTTATGTGAGAAGTATTCCTGACGTATAATTCTCTCATCATTCTCTACTGGCCTGGTTATATTGAGTGAGGATGTCATTGTGAGGTTTCAAGCAGACTGTTTTAAGAAACTCATAGTTCAAACGTGTTATAACTTTCCAGTTTGGCAGTGAAGTGACATGCTATGGATTGCATATACTAGTTTTATACCGTATGCCCATTCTGTCTTAGATGTAATCATACAATGATTTCCTCACCACAAAAGTCAACAAGTTGATAAATCTGGTATACATTACGGAGCCCGAAATAGTTCAGTGTTTGAGCTGTCACTGGGAGGTGTATTGCATTGGCAGGAGTCTCAACAATCTTATACCCTGTTGCAACTGAGGAGAAGAATCTGTAAAAAGTTTGAATCAGACTGTCGTTGAGATAGGAGTTTGTTGCAATGTTACACTAGACTCGGATTGCGCTGATGGGCAGTATGTCCACAGTCTGATCTGACTTGTAAAATTTACTAGGATCATTCTTCAAAACCTGCCCTTTTGTGACACCCAGTAGGCGCCCTATTGAACCTTTCTGATTAAAGTCAATCGTTGTATTTACAGTCCTTGTTTCAGATTGAAGTGTACTGATGTTTGCATGTAACTCAATACCTTTTCCAGACTGATTTAAGACTTCGTTTAAATCATCGATATCATATGCACCCAGTTCTATTTCCACAATGCATTTTTCACCATTAATATCCAGATACAATTTTTTATTAGTCTTGGTGATATTTGGGATGCTGTTGGACATGTCCAGTCCAATAAATGCGATATTCCCTTCACCAATTTTTCAAATCAATTGACAGGAAGTAATTTGCACGAAATACAGGTGATTGTTTCTTTAAAGTCAAAGTGTACAACACTGCATCTGAACCTCATCTGATGAAGGAATGTTTAAAGCTCCTCATTATATAGTCTGCTTCTTCTTCTTTGTAAATGTCAAGAGAAACATGATGTATAGATGTCCACATAGGTGTGTGTTAAAGTCCCGATAGCGCCGAAAATTTTAGAACACGTCTTCTCTGAGTGAAGTATTGTTGTAATTCTTCTGACGGCTCCAGGTCGCCAAATGAGTCGAAATAGTAGACGGTATCTGCATTTTTCATAACATATGACACCCAGTGGGTACCGGAGCCTTCAGCAATATCTAAATTCACAATACCACATTCACCAGTTTTCCACATAGTCTTCGGTAATGTATCCCACATAAACACACCACGGAATCTTGGAATGTTGGATTTTTTCTAACAAACTGAAGAAGATCAGTATTTATGAGTGCTCGATGTGGCAGGACTGCTAATGGGCTCTTTTTTTATTCATTAATAGACCTAGTCCTTTCCTGTATGATTCCAAGTGTGGTCATTTTCCATTGGCTGCGGCTTCCATCATGAGGGTTATGTCTTCTTGCCTCTTCTAACTGCACTTGGGAGGTTTGCACGTTCTTGACTGTTCGAGCAATAGCTGCAGTACGACCAGCGAGGGACCCTACCACCAAGAGCGTAGAGAGTGCTGGGAAGAGGAATGGAAGAAAACCACCAAACAGCTTGGGTATTGGTACAACTCAAGGTGCTTTAAGCAATCCTTTTCTTCTTCGTCCTGTACCTTTCTGTTTCACAACGTTTTTAGCTGAATGCATTGCTGTCAGGATACAGTTCTTCAAACAGCTCGGCTTCCCGCCCTTCTCCTGCTTCTTGTTTAGTATACAATGTGCAGCATTCATAAATCGCTTGAATTTCATCACTCCTAAATCCAATCCAACTCTTCAGTGCTGAAGGAGAACCAAGACATTTGACTAGTGCTCTATTTGACCAACGTCTTATGAATCTCTCCACCAGGAACACATCCGGTTCTGAGCCCTTCTGCAACTCCTTGGTGTAGAAGCCGCCTGTAATTTCTTTACCTATACTA